>NC_057718.1:2152289-2160897 GCF_004010195.1 Chiloscyllium plagiosum | reverse complement strand
GTCACTCTCCCGCCTGATGCTGCCTGCCTTGCTGTGTTCCTCTCCCTCCTGATGCTGCCTGCCTTGCTGTGTCCCTCTCCCTCCTGATGCTGCCTGCCTTGCTGTGTCCCCCTCCCTCCTGATGCTGCCTGCCTTGCTGTGTCCCTCTCTTTCCTGATGCTCCCTGCCTTGCTGTGTCCCTCCAGCCTGCGGCCTGTCTACCTTGGGTTCCAGCCGTGTCACTGTTTTTTGTGTCTAATTCAGTGTGATTATTGTTGATCTGATCATCCCCAACCCCAGTGTCTTGCCTTTTCCCCCATAACCCTGCATTCCCTCACTGATTACAAATCTGTCTGTCTGTGTTGAATCGACACAAGGGCCGAGCCACTAAAACACTCTGCAATAAACAATTGCACAGATTCACTCACGTCTTAGAGAGCAACTCCTCCTCATCCTTGTCTTCAATCGGCTAGCCTTAGGGTGAGATTTTACCCTCTGATTCTAGATTCGCCCACAACAGGAGACGTAATTTCTGCATTGACCCTGTCAAATCCCCTCAGAATCGTGGGTGCTTCAGTAAGGTCACCTCTCATTCTGCCATCTTCTAGAACCGGCCCATCTACATAACGTCTCCTAATCAGACAGTCCGCTATAACTGGGATCAGTCGCGTGAACCGGTCACGGTTCTGTTTGTATGCTCTGTCTCCCCGTGTGTACGCGCTGTATCCCCGTGTATGCAGTCTCCCCACGAGTACGCTCTATCTCCCCGTGAGTACGCTCTGTCTCCCCGCGAATATGCTGTCTCCCCGCGTGTACGCAGTCTCCTTACATGTACACTCTGTCTCCCCACGTGTTTGCAGTCTCCTCGCATGTACCCTCTGTCTCCCCACATGTACGCTGTCTCCCTGTGTGTACCTTCTCTCTCCCCGCATGTACACTGTCTCCCCGCATGTACCTTCTCTCCCCCCCGCTGTACGCTGTCTCCACGCGTGTAAGATTTGTCTCCCCACGTGTACCTTCTCTCCCCTCGCATGTATGCTGTCTCCACGCGTGTACGATCTGTCTCCCCTCGTGTACCTTCTCTCCCCCGTGTGTACACTGTCTCCCCACGTGTACCTTCTCTCTCCCCGCATGTACGCTGTCTCCCCGCATGTACGCTGTCTCCCCGCGTATACAATCTGTCTCTCTGTGTGTATCTTCTCTCCCCCGCGTGTACGCTGTCTCCCCGTGTGTATGATCTGTCTCCCCTCATGTATCTTCTCTCTCCCCGTGTGTACACTGTCTCCCTGCGTGTATGATCTGCCTCCCCGTCTATACCTTCTCTCCCCCCGCGTGTACGCTGTCTCCCTGTGTGTACGTTGTCTCCCCGTGTGTATCTTCTCTCCCCCCTTGTGTATGCTGTCTCCCTGTGTATACACTGTCCCCACATGAGGTTGATCTGAGTTGGCCCTTTCCACACCTTCACTGATACAGCACTGCCCTCTGGTGGTACTCAGACACAATGACAGTGGCCAAGGGAAACCTGAACACTGAGAGAATTCTCGATTTGCAAACATTTTGCAGAATTGACCGGCTGCTACCATTGACAGGACAGCAATATATCTAGAAATCTTGGTTGAGGAATAACTTGTGACTCAGGGTGAGGCTGGTGTGTTCACATGCATCACTTTGTGGCCTTGCTGGTCTGTTATTTCTCAAACAGACCTGTCCAGTCCCTCGGGCCTGCCCTTGTTTCTCTGGGGATCCCAGGGATTCTGCTTCACCTTCCCTGCTTCCCGGTTACTGTTAAAAAGACGGCCCTGGTGTTTAATACCAAAGTCCTCCTGGAACTGAGATCACCGACTGATTACACGGAAACACAGGAGGAAGAGTAGGCCATTCGCTCCATCGAGCCTGCCCCACCATTCCCCAAGATCATGGCCAACTCGATACTCTGGTCCCAAATTCTCTCCATACTCTTTGATGTCTTTAACCCCAAGAATGATATCTAACCCCTTCTCAAAATATCCGATTGTTGTGCAGAAGAGACCCTTCTGTCAGTGAGCACTGATACATGTGCTGAGGTTTGCATGCAGGGCTGTCGAATGGAAAATCAAAATGATCTGGGTGACCGTGAGTGACACAGGCAGCTGAGGCTGGGTTTGTAAAGACTGATGGAGGGTGGGGTTTGAGGGTGATTGGAAAGCTCAGGAGATGTGGGCGTCACCGCAAGGTTGGCATTTATTGGTGATATCAGCCAAAGGGGGAACGTGGGCCAGAGATGGGTATCCAGAACAGAGCGTCCAGGCAGGTGGGAGCTGTCTGTGTGAGTGATACACTCAGCACAGGGTCAGGTTACACCGTGAGGTCCCAACAACAAACAACAAGACATTATTATCTGACCAGCTGTAATGTGAGAGAGGGGGATGTTCGATAAGGCCTGGGTGTCCTCGTGCACCAGTCGCTGAGAGTAAGCGTGCAGGTGCAGCAGGTGGTGAAGAAGGTAAACTGTATGTTGGCCTTGATGGTGAGAGGATTCGAGTACAGGAACAAGGATGTCTTGCTGCAATTATACAGAGCATTGGTGAGGCCCCATCTGGAATATTGTGTGCAGCTTTGGTCTCTATATCTGAGGAAAGGTGTTCTTGCTCCTGAGGGAGAGTAGTGCAGGTTTACAGACTGATTGCTGGGATAGCAGGACTGACCTGTGGGGAGAGATTGAGTCGGTTAGGATTGTATTCACTGGAGTTTAGAAGAATGAGGGGCGGGATCTCAGAGAAACCTGTAAAACTCTATTCGGAATAGACAGGTTCAATGCAGGGAGGAATATCCTAATGGTGTGGGAATCCAGAACCAGGAGTGAAGGTCTAAGGATAGTGGGGAAGCTTTTAGGACTGAGATGAGGAGGAATGTCTTCACCCAGAGAGTGGGGAGCCTGTGGTATCTACTGCCACAGAGAGTGGCTGAAGGTAAAACATGATGTGTTTACAAGAGGGAAGTAGGTCTAATGGCTAAAGGAATGGAGGGATATTGGGGGGAGGGTGGGATTCGGGTATTGAGCACGATAATCAGCCATGTTCGTATGAATGGGGGCGTGGGGAAACAGGGTTGAGGGGCCGAATGGCCTCCTGCTCCTATCTTTTCTGTGTCTGTGTAAGAAGTATTCTGATGTACACTTGCAATGCCACGACATACAAGGTCATGGGCCAAGTGCTGGCGGACCAGATGAAAATAGCTAGGTGGTTCTTCATGGCCACAATGGGCCGAAGGGCCTCTTCCTGTGCTGTCAATCCCTCAGACTCTCTGCCTATCCCCTGTCCATGTGATGGTGGAGATGGACACAGGGTTGTTTATGGGGTGAGCTGGCCTGATTCCAGGAGGATTCCTGCTGACTCCCCATGGCTGGGATTTTACTGGGGAATGCTTGCTGCTTTCCTTCGGCTGGTGTAATGTTTGTAACTCTTTTCCAGGCTCTGAGATCTACGCTGAAATTCCAGACACTCCCAAATCTGCAGGTACGGCAACGAGAGAGTTAATGACACAGTTTTAATGCAGGGAAACTCAGCAGCTCATTACTGCTCAGCAGAATCCCATATATTACTTTCCCATCAAAGACCAATCTGTCACCCTCCATTAGTTGAGGGGTAAATATTGACCTGGATTCGGGGTAGCCTCCTGTTTCCTTCATGTTCTGGCACTGACTCAGAGAGATTAAAGCAGCCTCCATTATATCACCTCATTTAAATGCCAGCACTCCCTCAGCACTGACCCTCCGACAGTGCAGCACTCCCTCAGCACTGACCCTCCGACAGTGCAGCACTCCCTCAGCACTGACCGTCCGACAGAGCGGCGCTGCCTCAGTACTGACCTTTTGACAGTGCCTGCTCCCTCTGCATTGACCCCCTGACAGTGCGCCACTCCCTCAGCACTGACCCTCTGACAGTGCAGCACTCCCTCAGCACTGACCCTCTGACAGTGTGGTGCTCCCTCTGCATTGACCCTCCGACAGTGCGGCAGTCCCTCAGTACTGACCCTCTGACAGTGTGGTGCTCCCTCTGCACTGTGGGTTGTACAGTGATGTGAAGGGGAGCTGGCTGGGGTCGGAAGTAAAAATTGTCTCCTGGAAATATAGACTCCGTGATGAATGCAGCTGTTTCACGTCCAGCCGGATGTGTTTAATCAGAAATTTGATTTGGACATTTACAATTGTGAAAGTCTCAGTGTTTAGTTGTATGAGGATTGAAAGAGAAACTCTCAGAGGAGTAGAAATCAGAGAGGTTAATTCACACCTTCCGATTGGACACGGCAGGAAATCGTCTCTGGAATTTAATTACCTCTGAACTGAAGAGTCGATGTGAACTTTGGGTACTGTGTGTCTGAAATCTTTCACACTGTTATACTTTGGCCGCTTTTTTGTCTAATAAACATCTGATTTATTGCTCAAACTAAATCTCAGCCTGGAGTGATGATCTTTCAGCAATGGATCACCACGTTAAATGCCAAAAAAGATGTGAGTGTATCAAGCCAGGTTTTGTTGTGGGATCTGACTTGTTCTATAGTGTCACAAATTGGGGTCAGAGCACAGTGTTTCAGCTTTCCATGTTTTGAGTTCTAGTATTTCTATGTAATTGTGATTAAGGGTCTCACATTGCTGCTTGTGTTTATATAGTGTCACCTTTACCCTCCTTTCTCTCTCTCTCTCTCTCTCTACTGCAGTGCCTCAGAACTCAATATCACGAGACAATGTCGTACTGGGCCGAATTCTGGGTGAAGGATTCTTCGGCCAGGTTTTTGAAGGAGTTTATAAAACAGCAGTGAGCATTCCAAGGATTAATTTATCATGGTTTGCCCATTGTATGGGAGAATTTTCCTGCTACCTTTTCCTGTGAATGAAATTGGTTGTTATAGACTCACTGAAATGTGCTTGTGCTGCTCCGGTATCTTCACTTTCCCCGCGCTACTGAGCGACGAGGGGATTGACAAAGTGGTATTCTGGATCCGTCCCAATATGGGGCGGCTCCTGATCTGTGTCGCCTTCCGACAATCATCGAGTCATACAGCAGTTCATGCTGAACATAGTCCCAAATGAAACGAGTCCCACCCTCCTGCCCCGATCTGTGGAAATGAAGCAAAGATACAGGGCAGCCTCCAATCTTTCCCCGCTATTGTACGAGAGGAGTTGGGTCTCACTTTGAGTAACATGTTCCCTCAAACCCTCTCCTCATCTCCCTCAACTCCTCCTTTCCCTCCTGTCCTCCACTCTTTCCCTTTATGCGTTCTCTCAGTTTCTCCCCTTGTCTTCTGGCCTTGACTCTGTGCCCTGTGTGAGAGTTTCCTGTGATGTTGTGATTGCCTATTGGTTACAGAGGGTCTGGGTTACATGATGGTGATTACCAATGCCCAGGATCACTGACCCAGCCAGGAATTCGACAACGAATTAGCAGGAAATGCTGCTGGATCTCCAACAGTTGCCTGATTGGCTGATGTAAACTCCCTGTTAATGACTTGACCAAATCCGAGTGGGAAAGTTGAGGGAAAATGGCAGCTGTGGTCACCCATCTGCCTGAGCTCATCCCCCATCTGACACCCTCCACCATCTGACAAGCCTCTCTCTCTCTCTCTCTCTCTCTCTCTCTATCTCTCTCTCTCTCTCAACCCCTTGAACCCAGTCTGGTGTTCCTTTCTATCAGTGGCAGACTCATCTGCCCATAATTGATAACCCACTCCATCGCGATCAGCTGCCTTATCCAGTTCCTCTCCCCCAAGACAGGATCAGATTCCTCTTTGGGATGGGTCTGTAAAACAGTGTCATCCGACTGGAGCATTAACTCTGTCTCCCTCTCCACAGATGCTGCCAGATCTGCTGAGTTTCTCCAGCATTGCACGTGTTTATTTCAGATTTCCAGCGTCGGCAGTATTTTGCTGTTAGTGCGAACCCCAGGTCAGGATTTGCCTTACCTGGAAACACTGCTAGTTTCGGAGAATGTTTGTTTTCCTAAAGACAGTTTGAGTTTTGTTTTTTTTTTAATTTGTGAGACTTCAACAGTCACATGACTTTTCACAATCCCTTTCTGCTCCTGTCTTTTACAGCGAGGTGAACAACTCTCTGTCGCAGTGAAAACCTGCAAGACTGACTGCTCATCTGAAGTCAAGGAGAAGTTCTTAGTTGAAGGAAGTAAGATTTGTTTACCTGTGATTTGTCCTGCTTGGAGCTGGCTGTAATCCTGGTTACCAGCGAGACCTTGTTACAGTTCACTTTGTTGGTCTACATCCGAGTAACTGCACTGATTATCCACTGGAATTGTCCAAACGCCAGCCAACGTAACCGTCAGGGATAGTCCAGGGAATTCCCCCTCAGGCCCACAATAATGTCTTCACTAGCACAGGCTACGCTACAAATAATACTCCGAGCGCAAAGTCTCGCCTCACTTTGCCAAAGCTTTTCACTCTGCACTCATCAAGTTGTAACGGACTGGGCCAGACCACTCAAAACATTCTGAAGCAGGCGGTCCCAGACCATAACTGTACAATTTGTTTCTGTAAGTGTACAGTGAAAATTACCCGGAGTACGTTAGATTAGATTTAGATTAGATTACAGCGTGGAAACAGGCCCTTCGGCCCAACAAGTCCACACCGACCCGCCGAAGCGCAACCCACCCATACCCCTACACTTACCCCTATACCTAACACTACGGGCAATTTAGCATGGCCAATTCACCTGACCTGCACATCTTTGGACTGTGGGAGGAAACCGGAGCACCCGGAGGAAACCCACGCAGACACGGGGAGAACGTGCAAACTCCACACAGTCAGTCGCCTGAGGCGGGAATTGAACCCGGGTCTCTGGCGCTGTGAGGCAGCAGTGCTAACCACTGTGCCACCGTGCCGCCCACAACCGTTAGCGCGGTTGACTACTAGATTTTAAAACAAACAAAACTTTATTCACAAAATTACACCACGAAACACAAAAAACAGAATAAAGAACCCCTATAGAACTCAGTCTCTCCAAACCAGACTTACTTGTGCTGTTCTGAGTATACACAATGTTTCCAATCAGCAAACCCCTTTTAAAACACACTACAAAAAGGGTCAGGTGCTTATAGGTTGAAGTTCAAGGGCAGAGAGAGAGAGAGAAAGTTTCCACACAGCTTCCTGTTGAACTTTCAACCAGTTCAAGAGTGAATTAAAACTGCTCAGTTAGAGAGCTGACCACTCCCCTTTCATTCTACAGGTTACTTCTAAAACATGACCACTTTGGCCTGAAGTTTCCTCTGTTTACATATAAACAAAAAGCCTCTCAATATCCTTATCATCTCTGTACCAAACCAGACTGCTCCTTGGATGCTGCCTGAACTGCTGTGCTCTTCCAGCACCACTGATCCAGAATCTGGTTTCCAGCATCTGCAGTCATTGTTTTTACCTACCTGATCAGAGTCTGGCCCAGTTTACTGCCCCTCTGAAAAAAAAGTCAAGGTCAGAGACTCCTTGAGCCAAGGAACAGCTTTTAGGAAAAAAAGGGACTAGCTTTGTGACACGAGCTAATTCACAAGAAATACCAGTTTCAGGAGCATGCCAACATTTCTCCTCTTAGTATTCCCCTTGAGTTGGTGTTCTTGCAAAGTGTCCTGATAAATGCAAGATGGAAAGATTTGGCAAAATGTGTCTTTATTCAGCAATGTTCAAGTTCTCGACAGAGATTGGAAGGTATTGTGCATTGGCCCAAATGGATGAGTTATAGATGGTTGTGCATTTCTCTGTCATTGTTCACACAGTAAAATGTTCCAAGTGGAAGAGGCATCAGTCAGAGATGATGCATTGACAAGTGCAGAGTGAAGGAAACAAGCCTGCCGACCAGGCAGTGCACATAGTTAAGCCAGTAGGGGGCAGAGCAAGACTGGATGGTGTTTATTTTAATGGGGGGTGTCTCGTGAGTGAGGTGGAGGAGCTGGGAGTGTTGGTTATCACCTGGGGATGTGATATCATCGCTGTCACAGAGACATGGCTGAGGGAGGGGCAGGACTGACAGCTCAATGTTCAAGGGATTGAGTCTTTAGGAGATGGGGTGTTGGGGGAGCCGGGGGGGGAGTTGTGAGATTAAAATAGGAAGGGGTGTCACAATATTGATCAAGGAATCCATTATTACAGTGAGGAGGGAAGATATCTTGGAATGTTCCTCAAGTGAAGCAATATGGGTAGAACTTAAAAACCCAAAGGTGTCAGTTACTTTGTTGGGACTGTACTGGAGACCCTCAAACCCTGACCTCCTCTCAGGGAGACATGGAAAGACAGATATGTTGGTGAATCTCCGAGAAATGCAAAATTAATTAAATAATTTCAGCTTCCTCAATACGAACTGGGATACACAAAGTGCTAAAGGTTCTGTGAGGGCACAATTCTGGCGATATGTTGATCAGAACCTTTTAAGCCAAGAATTGGGGGAGGGGGTGGGCCCGGTGCTGGGCTGGGTGTTAGGGAACAACAGGGGGCAGCACTTCCATGTTGGTCACTACAACTCAACAAGATTAAAGGGAAAGAGTACAGATAGGGCGGGCATAAAGGTTCTGACAGAATCTGGCCAAAGGGCAACTTCTTACAGAAAATTCCTCATCAGAGCTTTGGGAGACAGGGGGGTAGAGACAGACAGTAGTGT
>NC_057718.1:2144535-2148743 GCF_004010195.1 Chiloscyllium plagiosum | reverse complement strand
AGTGCATACTTATCCCTCTCCATCACTAGAGTAAAAGTGACCGAATTGTGGTCACTGTCGCCAAATTGCTCACCTACCTCTAATTCTAACACCTGGCCTGGTTCATTACCCAGAACCAAATCCAGTATGGCCTCACCTTTGTTGGCCTGTCTACATATTGTGTCAGGAAACCCTCCTGCACACATTGGACAAACACCGAGCCATCTAACGAACTTGAGCTATAGCTTTCCCAGTCAATATCTGGAAAGTTAAAGTCCCCCATAACAACCACCCTATTACTTTCACTCTTCTCCTGAATCATCCTCGCAATCCTTTCTTCTACGTTTCTAGGACTATTAGGAGGCCTGTAAAAAACTCCTAACAGGGTGACCTCACCTTTCCTATTCCTAACCTCAGCCCAAACTACCTCAGATGGCGAGTCTTCATCCATCGTCCTTTCCACCGCTGTAATACTAAAGAAGAGTAATACTTTTTGAAGAAGTAACAAAGAGGATTGATATAAAAGAGAGCTAAAGGGCAACTTTTTCACGCAGAGGGTGGTACGTGTATGGAATGAGCTGCCAGAGGAAGTGATGGAGGCTGGTACAATTGCAACATTTAAGAGGCATTTGGATGGGTATATGAATAGGAAGGGTTTGGAGGGATATGGGCCAGGTGCTGGAAGGTGGGACTAGATTGGGTTGGGATATCTGGTCGGCATGGACAGGTTGGTGTGAAGGGTCTGTTTCCATGTTGTATATCTCTAAGACTCTCTGACTCTAAAACAGACCCTGAGCTTCCAGTTCCCTGTCACTGTAACCCCCCCACCCTGTTTCCCGGCCAACATCTCTGTCTCAGGCTGGCTGCAGTGCTCCAGTGAAGCTCAGCACAAGCTGGAAGAACAGCACCTCACCTTCCACTCGGGGACCCTGCAGCCCTCCGCACTCAATATCGAGTTCAGTAACTTTAGGCCCTGATCTCCCCCACGTGCCAGCCCCCTACCCCACACACCAGGCCTTGTTATCACATCAAAACTGAAGGAACTGTGGATGCTGTAAATCAGAAACGAGAACAGAGCAAAAACTGCTCTCAGGAAGGGTCACTTGACCTGAAACGTTAACTCTGATTTATGTTCACAGATGCTGCCAGACCTGCTGAATTTTCCCAGCAATCTCTGTGTTTCTGATTTACGGGATCCGCAGTTGGTCTGTGTTTTTTCAGTTTGTTTCACTCACCCCTTGGTGCCCACGCTAACTGCTTTACCTGGATGTTGCAGCAATCATGAAACCTCTCGACCATCCACACGTTGTCAAACTGATCGGAATCATTGAGGAGGAGCCGGCCTGGCTAATCATGGAGCTGTACCCCTACGGAGAGGTAGGTGAGGGGCTGGGGTGGGGGTGCTGGGGGGAGGTGGGCTCCAGAGGTCCTACCAGGAGGAGGGAAAACAGCTCAACAACTTAACCTCCCAGGATATCATTTCATTCAGACCTCAACTCTACGCCCCATTTCATAGATACAAATATACTGTTTGACAGGGACTTCCGCACTGTCGGATGGTCAGTGCTGAGGGAGTGGGCACTGTTGGAGGGTCAGTGCTGAGGGAGTGGGCACTGTCGGAGGGTCAGTGCTGAGGGAGTGGGCACTGTCGGAGGGTCAGTGCTGAGGGAGTGCTGCACTGTCGAGGGTCAGTGGAAGGCTGCACTGTCGGAGGGTCAGTGCTGAGGGAAGGCTGCACTGTCGGAGGGTCAGTGCTGAGGGAAGGCTGCACTGTCGGAGGGTCAGTGCTGAGGGAAGGCTGCACTGTCGGAGGGTCAGTGCTGAGGGAAGGCTGCACTGTCGGAGGGTCAGTGCTGAGGGAAGGCTGCACTGTCGGAGGGTCAGTGCTGAGGGAAGGCTGCACTGTCGGTGGGATGTAGATGTCATTGGCTGGATAAGTCTTTATTGCTCGTCCCTAGTTGCCCCTTCAGAAGGTGGGGGTGAGCTGCCTTCTTGAACCACTGCAGTCCATGTGCTGTGGGTTGACCCACAATGCCCTTAGGGAGGGAATTCCAGGATTTTGACCCAGGAATTCTGGAGGAACGACGATATATTTCCGAGTCTGGATGGGGAGTGACTTGGTGGGGATCTTGCAGGGGGTGGTGTTCCCATGTATCTGCTGCCCTTGTCCTTCCAGATGGAAGTGGTTGTGGGTTTGGAAGGTGCTGTCTGAGGATCTTTGATGAATTTCTGCAGAGCATCTTGTAGACAGTACACACTGCTGCTACTGAGCATCTGTGGTGGAGGGAGTGGTTGCTTGAGGATATGGTGCCAATCAAGCGGCTGCTTTGTCCTGGATGGTGTCAAGCTTCTTGAGTGTTGTTGGAGCTGCCCCCATCCAGGGCAAGTGGGGAGTGTTCCATAACCCTCCTGACTGTTACCTTGGGCAGGCTCTGGGGAGTCACAAGGGGAGTTATTCACAGTATCCCTAGTCTCTGAACTGCTCTTGTAGGCACTGTGTTTATGTGGGGAGTCTAGTTAAGTTTCTGGTCAATGGTAAACCCCAGGATGTTGACAGTGGGACATTCAGTGATGGTAGTACCATTGGATGTCAAGGGGTGGTGCTTATCACGTCTCGTATTGGTGATGGGCATTGTCTGGCATTTGTGTGGCGTGAATGTTACTTGCGACTTGTCAGCCCAAGCCTGGATATTGTCCAGATCTTGTTGTATTCAAGTACAACTGCTTCAGTATCTGAGGAGTCACAAATGGTGCTGAACATTGTGCAATCATCAGCAAACATTCCCACTTCCGACCTTGTGATGGAGCAGCTGAAAACTCCTGTAGAGATGTCCTGGAGCTGAGCTGACTGATCTCCAACACTGCTCCCAGACTAATCCCGGTCTCCAGTCTCGCCCTCTCTGACCAATTGCTGGTCTGATCCCGGTCTCCGCTCCCGGTCTCCGCTCCCGGTCTCCGCTCCCGGTCTCCGCTCCCGGTCTCCGATCCCGGTCACCGCTCCCGGTCTCTGATCCCGGTCTTTGATCCCGGTCTCCGATCCCGGTCTCCGCTTACGGTCTCTGATCCCGGTCTCCGATCCCAGTCTCCGATCCCGGTCTCCGCTCCCAGTCTCCGCTCCCGGTCTCTGCTCCCGGTCTCCGATCCCGGTCTCCGCTCCCCGTGTCTGATCCCGGTCTCCGCTCCCCGTGTCCGATCCCGGTCTCCGCTCCCGGTCTCAGATCAAGGTCTCCGCTCCCGGTCTCCACTCCCGGTCTCCGCTCCCGGTCTCCGCTCCCGGTCTCCGATCCCGGTCACTGCTCCCGGTCTCCGATCCCGGTCTCCGATCCCAGTCTCCGATCCCGGTCTTCGCTCCCCGTGTCCATTCCCGGTCTCCGCTCCCGGTCTCAGATCAAGGTCTCCGCTCCCGGTCTCCACTCCCGGTCTCCGCTTCCAGTCTTTGATCCCGGTCTCCGCTCCCGGTCTCCGATCCCGGTCTCCGATCCCGGTCTCCGCTCCCGGTCACTGCTCCCGGTCTCCGATCCCGGTCTCCGATCCCAGTCTCCGATCCCGGTCTTTGATCCCGGTCTCCGTTTCCGGTCTCTGATCCCGGTCTCTGATCCCGGTCTCCGCTTCCGGTCTCCGCTTCCGGTCTCTGCTCCCGGTCTCAGATCAAGGTCTCCGATCCCGGTCTCCGCTCCCGGTCTCCGCTCCCCGTGTCCGATCCCGGTCTCCGTTCCCGGTCTCAGATCAAGGTCTCTGATCCCGGTCTCCGATCCCGGTCTCCGCTCCCGTCTCCGATCCCGGTCTCCGCTCCCGGTCTCAGATCAAGGTCTCCGTTCCCGGTCTCCGCTCCCGGTCTCCGCTCCCGGTCAATGCTCCCGGTCTCCGATCCCAGTCTCCGATCCCGGTCTTTGATCCCGGTCTCCGTTTCCGGTCTCCGCTCCCGGTCTCTGATCCCGGTCTCTGATCCCGGTCTCTGATTCCGGTCTCTGATCCTGGTCTCCGCTCCCCGTCTCCGCTCCCGGACTCCGCTCCCGGTCACTGCTCCCGGTCTCCGATCCCAGTCTCCGATCCCGGTCTTTGATCCCGGTCTCCGTTTCCGGTCTCCACTCCCGGTCTCTGATCCCGGTCTCTGATCCCGGTCTCTGATCCTGGTCTCCGCTCCCCGTCTCTGATCCCGGTCTCTGATCCCGGTCTCTGATCCCGGTCTCTGATCCCGGTCTCTGATCCCGGTCTCTGATCCCGGTCTC
>NC_057718.1:2141954-2144353 GCF_004010195.1 Chiloscyllium plagiosum | reverse complement strand
CCTGGTGTCTGATCCCGGTCTCCGCTCCCGGTCTCCGCTCCCGGTCTCCGCTCCCGGTCTCCGATTCCGTTCTCCGCTCCCGGTCTCCGATTCCGTTCTCTGATCCCGGTCTCCGATCCCGGTCTCTGATCCCGGTCTCCGATCCCGGTCTCTGATTCCGGTCTCTGATTCTGGTCTCCAATCCCAGTCTCTGATCCCGGTCTCCGCTCCCGGTCTCTGATCCCGGTCTCTGATCCCGGTCTCCGCTCCCGGTCTCCGCTCCCGGTCTCCGATCCTGGTGTCTGATCCCGGTCTCCGCTCCCGGTCTCCGATCCCGGTCTCCGATCCCGATCTCTGATTCCGGTCTCCACTCCCAGTCTCTGATCCCGGTCTCTGATCCCGGTCTCCGCTCCTGGTCTCTGATCCCGGTCTCTGATCCCGGTCTCCGATCCCGACCTCCGATCCCAGCCTCCGCTCCCGTCCCCCGCTCCCGTCCTCCACTCCCGGTCTCCGCTCCCGGTCTCCGATCCCGGTCTCCGATCCCGGTCTCCGCTCCCGGTCTCTGCTCCCGGTCTTTGATCCCGGTCTCCGCTCCCAGTCTCTGATCCCGGTCTCCGATCCCGGTCTCCGCTCCCGGTCTCCGCTCCCGGTCTCCGATCCCGGTCTCTGAACCCGGTCTCCGCTCCCAGTCTCCGCTCCCGGTCTCCGCTCCCCGTCTCCGCTCCCCGTCTCTGATCCCGGTCTCCGATCCCAGTCTCCAATCCCGGTCTCCGATCCCGGTCTCCGATCCCCATCTCCGTTTCCGGTCTCCGCTCGCGGTCTCAGAATAAGGTCACCGATCCCGGTCTCCGCTCCCGGTCTCCGATCCCGGTCTCCGATCCCGGTCTCCGATCCAGGTCTTTGATCCCGGTCTCCGCTTCCGGTCTCCGCTCCCCGTGTCCGATCCTGGTCTCCGTTCCTGGTCTCAGATCAAGGTATCCGATCCCGGTCTCCGCTCCCGGTCTCCGCTCCCGGTCTCCGCTCCCCGTGTCCGATCCTGGTCTCCGCTCCTGGTCTCAGATCAAGGTCTCCGATCCCGGTCTCCGATCCCGGTCTCCGCTCCCTGTCTCTGATCCCGGTCTCCGCTCCCTGTCTCTGATCCCGGTCTCCGCTCCCGGTCTCAGAAAAGGTCTCCGCTCCCGGTCTCCGCTCCCGGTCTCCGCTCCCGGTCTCCGCTTCCGGTCTTTGATCCCGGTCTCCGCTCCCGGTCACTGCTCCCGGTCTCCGATCCCGGTCTCCGATCCCAGTCTCCGATCCCGGTCTTTGATCCTGGTCTCCGCTTCCGGTCTCCGCTCCCGGTCTCTGATCCCGGTCTCTGATCCCAGTCTCAGATCCCCGTCTCCGCTCCCGGTCTCCGCTCCCGGTCTCCGATCCCCGTCTCCGATCTCCGTCACCGCTCCCGGTCTCCGCTCCCGGTCTCCAATCCCGGTCTCCGCTCCAGGTCTCCACTCCCGGTCTCCGATCCCGGTCTCCGCTCCCGGTCTCCGCTCCCGGTCTCCGATCCCGGTCTCCGCTCCCGGACTCTGATCCCGGACTCTGATCCCGGTCTCCGCTCCCCGTGTCCGCTCCCCGTCTCCGATCCCGGTCTCAGATCAAGGTCTCCGATCCCGGTCTCCGATCCCAGTCTCCGATCCCAGTCTCCGATCCCGGTCTCTGATCCCGATCTCTGAACCCGGTCTCCGCTCCCGGTCTCCGTTGCCCGTCTCCGCTCCCCGTCTCTGATCCCGGTCTCCGATCCCGGTCTCCGATCCCGGTCTCCGATCCCGGTCTCCGCTCCCGGTCTCAGATCAAGGTCTCCGATCCCGGTCTCCGCTCCCGGTCTCAGATCAAGGTCTCCGCTCCCGGTCTCCGCTCCCGGTCTCCGCGTCTGGTCTTTGATCCCGGTCTCCGCTCCCGATCTCCGCTCCCGGTCTCCGATCCCGGTCTCCGCTCCTGGTCTCCGCTCCCGGTCACTGCTCCCGGTCTCCGATCCCAGTCTCCGATCCCAGTCTCCGATCCCAGTCTCTGATTCGGTCTTTGATCCCGGTCTCCGCTTCCAGTCTCCGCTCCCGGTCTCTGATCCCGGTCTCAGATCCTGGTCTCCGCTCCCGGTCTCTGCTGCCCGTCTCCGATCCCCGTCTCCGCTCCCGGACTCCGCTCCCCGTCTCTGATCCCGGTCTCCGATCCCAGTCTCCGATCCCAGTCTCCGATCCCAGTCTCCGATCCCAGTCTCCGATCCCAGTCTCCGATCCCAGTCTCCGATCCCAGTCTCCGATCCCAGTCTCCGATCCCAGTCTCCGATCCCAGTCTCCGATCCCAGTCTCCGATCCCGGTCTTTGATCCCGGTCTCCGCTTCCAGTCTCCGCTCCCGGTCTCTGATCCCGGTCTCTGATCCCGGTCTC
>NC_057718.1:2134812-2141087 GCF_004010195.1 Chiloscyllium plagiosum | reverse complement strand
GATCCCGGTCTCCGATCCCGGTCTCTGATTCCGGTCTCTGATCCCGGTCTCTGATTCTGGTCTCCAATCCCAGTCTCTGATCCCGGTCTCCGCTCCTGGTCTCTGATCCCGGTCTCTGATCCCGGTCTCCGCTCCCGGTCTCCGCTCCCGGTCTCCCGATCCTGGTGTCTGATCCCGGTCTCCGCTCCCGATCTCCGCTCCCGGTCTCCGATCCCGGTCTCCGATCCCGGTCTCTGATTCCGGTCTCTGATCCCGGTCTCCGATCCCGACCTCCGATCCCAGCCTCCGCTCCCGCCCTCCGCTCCCGGTCTCCGATCCCGGTCTCCGCTCCCGGTCTCCGCTCCCGGTCTCCGCTCCCGGTCACTGATCCCGGTCTCCGCTCCGGGTCTCCGATCCCGGTCTCCGATCCTGGTGTCTGATTCCGGTCTCTGTGTTTTGTGTCTATTCAGTTGGAAAGCTACCTGGCTACAAATAAAAACAACCTGGACGTGCTGACCCTGATTGACTACTCCTTGCAGATCTCCAAAGCTCTCGCGTACCTCGAGGGAGTGAAAGTTGTTCATCGGTAAGTCAGTCACTTGATCCAGTGGTCATCTGATCACTGCTGTCTGGCCAGGTGTGGAGACAGGATCAATACTGGGACTGGCTCATCCTGGATTTGTAGATGGGACTAATTTGCTGCTGGGTAGGTCTGGTATGAGCTCAGTGGGCTGAAGGGCTTTCTCATGTGTAATAGCCAATCTCTGACAGTTGTACAGTCATGAGTAATGTCCTCCTGAGACGCATTCCAAACATGAGCTGTGCTATTTGTGTGTGTGAGGGAGATGAGGGAGCAGGAGAAGTTGAGCGAGCTGACAGAGCAGCGGGAGCTGAGCAACTCACTGAGTGAGCATTCTGGGGAAAGGTGATTGATGTCTGGCTCTGAAACTCTCGGATTGCCTTTCCCCAGAAAGCTGTGGGGCTCTCCCTGAATAATCAGACAGACAGATCCCTGCTCCAGAGGAGTGTTGAGGAACCCACTGCTGAATGGACCAATGAAGTGGGAGGGGGGTCAGGGGGAAGAAGGGGATGGGGGGAGCTGGTGCTGTCCTGTTAATGTCACTGCTCTCTAACAATCCAGAGGCTCAGGCTAGTGCTGACAGTGACTGGTGGGATTTAAATTCAATTACCATGTATACGTGAGTAAAAGTCAATCTCCTACTTTTGGCCAGAACATCTGGAATTTTCTGTATATCTCATAGAAAAGTTAATTTTAGTTCTTCACCAGTAACAGATCAACATTTCAGAGTCTAGGTACTATTCTGTACGTAAATGTTACGATGAGGAAATGAAATTTTTCTTTTGTGTTATTATGTGTTTTTCTGTACAATTCACACTGGTTTTTAAAGACGCATCAGGTCAGAGTCAGATGACAACCTCCCCCTGCGCTGAGCTCCGTTCCCCTGTAGCACTCCTGCAATAGTAATATTACCGTGATTCAGTGTGTGTTTTCGTTATTCATTTAGACATCCATTGGGCTACGGCTAAGACATGGTATTTTGGTCTGTAACGTGAATTTCAGCCCCTCAAAAGTCGTATCCATGTAATAGTCGATCCCATAAATTTAACCTTAAAAACTAGTCTAAAAAATTTGATCTTTACATGAGTATATACGGTAATAAAATCTGAAATGGGAAGCTAGTCTCATGACAACCATCATCAATTGCCATAAAACTCCACTTGGGTCACTCATGCCATCCTTACCTGGTCTGGCCTACACGTGACTCCAGACCTTCGTCAATGGGGTTGATTTAACTGTCCTCTGACATTAGGGCTGGGGAATAAATGCCAACCTCCCACATTCCATGAAAATGTTGAAAAACAGAGAAGGTCTGAGGAGTGGAGGCTGTCACTGTATTCTGTGAGGACTTTCTGAGGGGTTTTATTCTGAGGAAGAGCTCCACAGGATGGACAGTCAGGCAGATCAGAGGGAACCAGCCGAGTTTCCAAACTATCCATCAGTTTCCTGCCGACTCCTCCGTCAGACTCCGGTTCCCCTTGATTGGATTGAGGGTCAGGGGAACTGGCTTTCCATGATGACAGTAAAACAGTGAGAAACACAAAGGTGTACTGTAAAAGCTTCTCCATGTGTATGGAAAGGAAAAGATTCGCAAAGTATGCTTTACAAGCAAGGTCAAGAGGAATGAGGAAATGGCAGGAAATGTTGCGTGCAGTTCTGGTCACTGCATTATTGGAAGGATGTGGAAGCTTTAGAAAGGGTGCAGAGGAGATTTACCAGGATGTTGCCTGGTCTGGAGGGAAGGTCTTATGAGGAGAGGCTGAGAGACCTGGGTCTGTTCTCATTGGAGAGAAGAAGGTTGAGAGGTGACTTAATTGAGACATATAAGATAATCAGAGGGTTAGATGGGGTGGACAGTGAGAGCCTTTTTCCTCAGATGCTGATGGCTAGCATGAGAGGACGTAGCTTTAAATTGAAATGTGATAGCTGTAGTACAGATGTCAGAGATAGTTTCTTTACTCACAGAGTAGTAGGGGCATGGAATTTCCTGCCTGTAACTGCGGTAGACTCGCTAACTGGAAGGGCATTTAAACATATGGATGAGAATGGAATAGTGCAGGTTAGATGGGCTTCAGATGGTTCCACAGGTCAGCACAACATCAGATGGTTCCACAGGTCAGAGGGCCGAAGGGCCTGGACTGCGCTGGAATGTTCTATGGAATGTTTATAAACCTCCTAGAATTATTGGAGAAGCTAGGGGCCTGAGTGAAAGGGTAAGATATCAACATTAGGAAAATAAAAATTACCAGACAATTTAATATGTCTTAAAGCGGATAAATCCCATGCAGTTGAAGATTCACACGTCAGTGTTTTGGAAGAGTTGCTGTAGATATAGTGGGTGTGTTAGTGGTCACAATTTAAAATAATACAGACTGTGGGAGGGTTGGAAGCTGGTGAATACCTCCCGCCTCAGCCTCACCATGGAAAGAGGATGCTGAGACAGGGTTGCCCAGCATCAGCCGTAGGGAACGTGTCAGGTCTACAATAAAGGATGCAGTTCCCAAGTTAGACCCAAAGGGTAAGGGTCCGTGAGGAATATACAAAACTGCTTGAGAGGGATTCGAAGGGGCTAAGTGCGTGGGGAAAAGATTTGGCAGATAAACTACATTGTAGACAAGGATGTGGTTATCCAGTTAGACAGGGAAACAGAGATACAGAGAATTTCTTCAACAGTAAGAGGCTGGAGAGTGCCTGAACATCAAAGGGATTTGAGTTTCCATCAGCTGCTGAATGTTACCGTATTCAATGGAGCTGGATGGGGCAGAATGGACTCTGCTTGTTCCAGTTTCTTATGTTCTTAAAGTTGAATGAAGTGATTATTGTCTGTCTGTCTGTATCTCTCTCTCTCTCTCTCTTTCTAATTTCACTTCTCTCACTCACTGTCTTTCTTACTCCATCTCATCCTCTTTCTTCCTCTTCCTCTCTTCACTCCATGTCTCCCTCTCTTTCTCTGTCTGTCCCCCCTCTCTTTCTCTTTCTGACCATCTCTCCCTTGTCTTTCCCTCCCTCAGGGATATAGCGGTGAGGAATGTTCTGGTCGCTGCTCACGACTGTGTGAAGTTGGGAGATTTTGGTCTCTCACGTTATATCGAAGACGATAATTATTACAAAGGTAGGGATGCTTCATTCCAGTCTTTCAGCACTCTCAGTCTCTCTGTGTTCCAGACACAGGGAAGCTGAAACACACTGAGTATCTGGGAAAATAGTAATATCTGAGCTCTGGGCTCGGAGCCCCATCTGAGATGTGAGGCATAAGGCAGACAGACCCCTCCCTGTGTGGGATTGGTGGATAGATGTTGGAATTTTGTGACACATAAGGGGCTGTCTGATTAACATTTACATCAACATGACTTCACGGCGAATGTATTTCACTGGGCATGAGGTGGTTTGAGATCTGGTGAAAGAAATATTTGACACTTTCCTGGTGATACCCATGGGGATGTGTATAGGTTATTTCACAATCCAGTGACACATAAACAGGTGGTCCCAGTGGGAGATCCCAGTCACTAGTCAGGGTGCTCACAAACCTGCTAGGGAGACAGCGTAGAGAGAGCGTTACTCTGTATCTAACCCTGTGCTGTCCCTGTCCTGGGGGTGTGAGATGGGGTAGCGTGTAGAGGGAGCTTTATTCTGTTTCTAACCCTGTGAAGTCCTTGTCCTGGGGGTGTGAGATGGGGGAGCGTGTAGAGAGAGCTTTACTCTGTATCTAACTCCATGCTGTCCCTGTTCTGGGAGTGATTGACGTTAAGAGATTGAATTGTTGGAATGAATCCTACCCCCTGCACTGATGTATGTTGTCCTAATAATGAGAGCTGTTCCTGGAGAGTGTGTGGTGAAGAGCCTGGGCTCCTGTTTCTTGCTGTGGGAGTGTCTGGGGACAGCAGTCCATCGTCCTTCCTTCATGTTGTCTTGTTAATCCCACAGCATCAGTGACAAGGATGCCAATTAAGTGGATGGCCCCAGAATCCATTAACTTCCGGAGGTTTACCTCCTCGAGTGACGTGTGGATGTTCGGTAAGTGACAGAGAGAGTTCTGCCAAGTCCTGTCTGTCTGTCTGGCTGTCTCGGGGGTGGGGCCAGCTGTGGCATCGTGACCTCCGTCCTTTGCCCTGTCCAAAACCATATGGAGTGTCAGACATGGCAAATGATAAAGTGCCCCGTCTATTTGCTGAGGCAGCCACTGAGAGATGGTGCTCTACCCCAAGGGAACCCCCCCCCCCCCCCCACCCCCCATTGTAATCTCAGGGTGCAGGCTGGAGAAGACATTCTTATCTTCCCCGTATCTCCCAAATCCCAACGGTGAAGAGTCAGGACAAGAGTCTCAGATTCCCAGGATTGCTCCAGATAGAGGCCATTCGGCCCACTGCGTGTGTGCCTGCTCTCCGGAGGAGCAGCTCACTCAATGCCACTCTCCCACTCTCTCCTTCATCTCCTTCCTTTCCAGATGACTCTCTGAATGTCTCGATTAAACCCGCCTTACCTACACTCCCAGGCTGTCCATTCCAGACCCAAACAACTCACTGCCTGAATATGTTTTTCATTACACTAACAAGCTCAGAGGGATCTTGGGATATTTGTCTCGGATCCCTGAAGGGGGCAGGACAAGGTGTTAAGGTTGTAATGAAGGCAGATGGGACACTTGCCTTTACCTGTTGAGGCACAGACTGTAAGAGCAGGGAGGTGATGTTGGGGCAGGACAGGACATTGGTCAGGCCCCAGCTGGAAGACTGTGTGCAGTTCTGGTCCCCACACTACAGGAAGGATGGGATTGTACTGGGGAACTTCACCAGGATGGTCCCTGGGATGGAACATTTCAGCGATGAAGAGAGGTTGGATCAGTTAAGGCTGTTTTATTTAGAGTGCAGAATGCTGAGAGGGGACCTTCAGAGGGGTAGAAGATTATGAGGGGCTTGGACAGGGTGGATGGAAAGCAGCAGTTCCCCTTATTTGAAGGGTCAATAACAAGGGGCTTAATTGTCAGGTGAAGGGCAGAGGTTGAAGAGTAGGGTTAAGGCAAAATCCTTTCACCCCCAAGATGTCAGTCTGCAATGCACTGCCTGGGAGGGTGGTTGAGGTGGGAAACCTCTCCATTTGTCGAAAGTACTTGGATGAGCAACTGGAACGTCACGATATTCAAGACTAGGCCAAGTGTTCCGGAAAGTGGGGCAAATGTTGATTTGTTGTAATTCTAGCAGCGCAGACCTGATCAGCCAAAGGGCCTCTTATGCCTTGTATGGTTCTGTGATGGTACAGAAAGAGGCCATTCGACCCATCTACTGGAATGCGGTCTCCCCACTGAGTGATTCAGTCAGTTCCTGTTCCCCGTTCTATCCCCCGTCTCCCAGTCAGTTTGTTCCTTTGGGATCTCTCTCTCTCGAAAAGATGGTTCTGTTTTTCCCTGCCCAGCGCACCACACTGCATAAAGAACATCACTCTCACTTCGCACAGCCCCTTGGCCCAGGAAGTGAATTCTGTTTCCCACCCCCCCCTGTCTGTGTAAGCAGAGGCTTTGCTCTGCCTACCTGCTCTTATCTACCTCCAGTCAGATCTCCTCTCAGCCTCCAACGAGAATAAATCCAGATTCCCAGCATGCCTTACCTCTCAGCAGGGAGCAGCAGGAGGCCATTCAGCTCCTTGAGCCCACTCCACCATTCAATAAGGTCATGGCTGCTTTAATTGGAATTTCCAATCCACATTCCTGTCTCCCTCGATAACC
>NC_057718.1:2130420-2134312 GCF_004010195.1 Chiloscyllium plagiosum | reverse complement strand
CGAATGGCCTTACTTCCATTCCTATGTCTTATGAGCTTAAGATTCAGGAATCATGCATAATGAGAGAAATTGAGAGCTTAGTCAAAAGAGAAAAGTGGCATTTGTAAGGTTTAGAAAACTGAAGACAGAGCCTCGAAGAATATAAAGATAGCAGGAAAGAACTTAAACAAGGAATTAGGATGGGTGAAAGGGGTCTTGGCAAACAGGATTAAGGAAAGTCCCAAGGCATTTTATCCATATACTGTATAAGGAGCCAGAGGGTAGCTAGGGAAAGGGTAGGTCTACTCAAGGACAGTGGAGGGAATTTATGCATGGAGCAAGGGAAAGCGAGTGAGGTCCTTAATAAATACTTTGCATCGGAATTCACGAAAGAGGAAGAGATGGTGGACGGGGAGTCTCGGGAGGGGTTTGTTGGTATTCTAGGACATGTCAATGTAAAACAGGAGGTTTTGGAAGTTTTAAAAAACGTTAAGGCAACATATCCCGAGGGCCTGATGGGATCTATCCCAGAATGCTGAGGGAGACAGGTGAGGAAATTGCTGGGGCCTTGTACAAACTCCTTGTGTCTGTATTAGCCACAGGAGAGGTCCCAGAAGACTGGAGAATAGTCAATGTTGTTCCTTCGGTTAAGGGCAAGTGGGATAATGGGCTTATTAGTGATAGGCAGCATGGGTTTCTGTGGGAAAGGTCATGTCTCACAAACGTTGTGGAGGTTTCTGAGGAAGTGACAAAGATGATTGGTGAGGGTAGGGTGGTGGTTGTTGTCTGTGTGGACATTAGCAAGACCTTTGACAAGGTGCCTGGCGGCAATCTAATACAGAAGTTTAAGTCACATGGGATCCGTGGTGAGCTGGTAAGATAGATTCAGAACTGGCTTGGTCAGAGGAGACAGGGAGTAGCAGTGGAGGGGTGTTTTTCTGACTGGAAATCTGACCAGTGGTGGACCACAGTGATCAGTGCTAGGACCCCTGTTGTTTGTAATATTTATAAATGATTTGGGGGAGAATGTAGGTGGTCTAATTAATAAGTTTGTGGACGACACACAGATTGGGGAAGATGTGGATAGTGAGCAGGATATAGATAGGTTAGAGAGTTGGGCAGAGAAATGGCAGATGGAGTTTAATCCTGACAAATGTGAGGTAATGTATTCTGGAAGATCTAGTGCAGGAGGGAAGTGTGCAGTAAACGGCAGAACTCTTAGTAGCAGAGGGATCTCGGCGTACAGATCCACAGCTTTCTTAAAGTGGCACCACAGGTGGATAAGGTGGTCAGGAAGGGACACAGTCGGGACAGAGTGTAACAATTAGCTAGTCATGTTGCAGCTGTATAGGATCCTAGTGAGGTATGTTTGGAATGTTATATACAGTTCTGGTCACCACACCAGCAGAAGGAAATGGAGATGTCAGAGAGGGGACAGGAACCGTTTACCAGGATGTTGCCTCATTTGGAGGTTGTTAATGCTGAGGAGAGATTGGGCAAACTTGGTTTATTTTCTCCTGATGTGGAGGTATTGATCATTGGATTGGCGTGGACAAGATCAGAAACCACAAGACACAAGTTATAGTCCAGCTGGTTTATTTGAAATCACAAGCTTTCGGACGTCACCTGATGAAGGGGCAGTGCTCCGAAAGCTTGTGATTTCAAATAAACCTGTTGGACTATAGCCTGGGGTCATGTGACTCTGATTCTGTTTCCACTTGAACATCAAAGAATGAGGAGCAATCTGGTAAAAGTTTGCAAAACAATGAGAGGCACAGACAGAATGGATAATCAAAGTGTTTTTCCTTGGGGTAGAAATGTCAATTACTAAAGGATATGGGTTTAATGCAAAAAGGGTTAAGTTGAAAGGAAATGTGAAAGGCAGGTATTTTACACAGAGGGTGGTAAGTGTCTGGAATATGCTGCCAGAGGAGGGGGTGGAGAGAGACACGATAGCAGTGTTTGAGACACCTTGACTGATAAATGAATATATAAAGGATACAGGGATAGAGACTGCGTAGAGGCGAAAGGACTTTAGTTTAGAAAGTCATCATGTGTCTTCTGTACAGGGTGAAAGGTCCTATTCTCGTGAGGTACTGATATTGTGTCTTTGAGGCTACGAGGGCAAGCTACAGGCTTGGAATCAGGCAGTGACCAATTTATCTCCTGACTCCCCAACGTCTGCCCCTACCAGGAACTCAGGGCAATGTTGCTAAGTTTGCAGGTGACACAATGAGAGGAGGAGGGACAGGTAGTGTTCAGGTAGAAAGGAGGCTGCAGAAGGACTGGTCAAGGCTGGGAGAGCAGGCAAAAAGGTGGCCGATGGAATACAATGTGGGAAGGTATGAGGTTATGCACTTTGGTAGGAAGAACAGAGGCACAGACTGTTATTGAAATGGGGAAAACCTTTAGAAATCTGAAGCACAAAAGGGTTTTGGAATTCTCGTTCAGGATTCTTTTCAGGTTAATTCTGCTCCTGTACCTTGTTTTGACTCACACCTTCATGAATATTCAGTGAATGATTGAATGTACCCTGCTATAGGTACAAGCAGGGCTCAGTCTAGAGTGAAAGGCAACATCAGATACTGGCAGTGTGGGGCTGGAAAAGCACAGCCGGTCAGGCAGGATCCGAGGAGCAGGAGAGTCGACGTTTCAGGCAGGAGCCCTTCATCAGGAATGAAACTTGTGGGCCTGGCAGGAGCTAAGAGATAAATAGAGGAGGGGTGGGGATGGGGGAAGGTAACTGAGACTGAGATAGGTAGCTGGAGGTGGGGGAGAAACTGATAGGTCGTAGAGGAGAGTGGCGCAGATAGATGGGAAAGTTGATGGACAAGTCAAGAGGGTGGTGTCGAGTTGGAGGCTTGGGACTGGGATAAGGTAGGGGGAGGGGAAATGAAGTTTGTAAGCAAGTGACATTTGCAGTGTCAATGTTTCTCATGAAGGGCTCCTGCCCGAAACATCGATTCTCCTGCTCCTCGGATGCTGCCTGACCTGCTGTGCTTTTCCAGCAACACACTCTCAACTCAACACAGTGATGGTCAACTATGTGAAGGGGAACTGCACAAGGGGGTGTGTGAGGGTGTAAGGGCAAGTGTGCAAGAGGGAGTATGTGAGGGGGAGTGTGTGAGGGGGAATGTGTGAGTGTGTGTGAGGGTGAGTGTGTGAGAGTGAGCCCGTACCCCAGTGTGTGTGAGGGTGTGCACCCTAAAACCCACCGATCCTTCCCTCAGGAACCCCACCGAGGATCGCGAGGAATTCGATAAACTTTTCTGTTCTGGAGCGACACGAGGGGGAGGGGAGACCTGTTCCCTTCAGCTTCCTCAATGACTCTGTCTGGATTCAGGTCAGTGCCGAGGGAGGGTCAGGGCCGAGGGAGGGTCAGGGCCGAGGGAGGGTCAGGGCCGAGGGAGGGTCAGGGCCGAGGGAGGGTCAGGGCCGAGGGAGGGTCAGGGCCGAGGGAGGGTCAGGGCCGAGGGAGGGTCAGGGCCGAGGGAGGGTCAGGGCCGAGGGAGGGTCAGGGCCGAGGGAGGGTCAGGGCCGAGGGAGGGTCAGGGCCGAGGGAGGGTCAGGGCCGAGGGAGGGTCAGGGCCGAGGGAGGGTCAGGGCCGAGGGAGGGTCAGGGCCGAGGGAGGGTCAGGGCCGAGGGAGGGTCAGGGCCGAGGGAGGGTCAGGGCCGAGGGAGGGTCAGGGCCGAGGGAGGGTCAGGGCCGAGGGAGGGTCAGGGCCGAGGGAGGGTCAGGGCCGAGGGAGGGTCAGGGCCGAGGGAGGGTCAGGGCCGAGGGAGGGTCAGGGCCGAGGGAGGGTCAGGGCCGAGGGAGGGTCAGGGCCGAGGGAGGGTCAGGGCCGAGGGAGGGCCAGGGCCGAGGGAGGGTCAGCACCGAGGGAGGGTCAGGGCCCAGGGAGGGTCAGGGCC
>NC_057718.1:2111481-2124259 GCF_004010195.1 Chiloscyllium plagiosum | reverse complement strand
GTGAGGGTGTGAGGGTTGGAGGGTGAGGGTGTGAGGGTGAGGGTGAGGGTGTGGGTGTGGGGGTCAGACTGGTCACGTTGGTGGTGCTGGGCCCAGTGCAGAGGGCTGTCTGTCCTGTCTGTTCTGTTCTGGGTAGTGGGTGTTGCTGAGCCAGCTCAGTGTTGACTGTTCACTGTGTTATCCCCTCGCCTTTCAATCACTGCACCTTGTTTCTTCAGAAACATGTCACTGAAATTCCTGAGCCGAGCTGTTAATTATTCTCCCCAGGTTTCCTTACCCATGTTTAACCTGAAGCCAAGAGACTTCACGGGGTATGGAGTCAACATTGAGGACTCCCAGAGCAACTCCATCCCAACTAGATCGCACTGTGTCACCCCCTCTGCTAGGTCTGTCCTGCCAGTGGGACAGGGAATATCCCGGGATGGTGATGGTGGGGTCTGGGACATTGTCTGTAAGGTATAATTCTGTGAGTATGACTGTGTCAGGCTGTTGCTTGACTTGTTTGTGAGACAGCTCTCCCAATGTTGGCACTCGCCCCAAGCTGTCAGTGAGGAGGAGTGTGCAGGGCTGGCAGGATCAGGCAGGGTCTAGATTAGAGTGGTGCTGGAAAAGCACAGCAGGTCAGGCAGCATCCGAGGAGCAGGAAAATCGACGTTTCAGGCAAAAGCCCTTCATCAGGAATAGAGGATCAAACAGACAGTTTCACTCCCACGCTGGGATTTGCATTTCGCTCCCTTCCTGAGGCAGTTTAGTGCAGCTGAGAATCTCACGTGGCCATTTCAGAGGCAAGAGTGGTGCTGGAAAAGCACAGCAGATCAGGCAGCATCCGAGGAGCAGGAAAATCAACGTCAGGATTCCTGATGAAGGGCTCCTGCCCGAAACGTCGATTTTCCTGCTCCTCGGATGCTGCCTGACCTGCTGTGCTTTTCCAGCACCACTCTAATCTTGACTCCAGCATCTGCAGTCCTCACTTTCACCCATTTCAGAGGGCAGCTCAGGGTCAACCAGGCTGTGGGCCTGGAGTCACATGGAAGCCTAACAAGGTATGATGCCTTTCCAGGGTAATGAAAGACAGTGTCCCACCACAGCAGTGGTGGGATTTGAACACGTCTCCAGTTTTAGGCATGTGTATGAGTGGCTCAGTTACATTAGCAGCACACTGCAGTCTCCTCAGACCAACAACCACCTGAAGGGAACCCGGGTCACTCAGTGAGAGGATTCAAGGAGGAGTCCAGAGTGTTTATTTATTTATTTATTCACAAAAATGGTGGTATTCCCAAATTTGGGTGCAACAGGATGTCAAGGAGTGACCAAAGTTGGATAAGGTGGAGAAAGAATCTTCAGAGGCTCAGGAGCATTAGGGAACGAGTCCGATCTAGAAGACGCGGGAAAATGTGAGGGTGTCCACTTTGACACGAAGAATCAAACAAACAGCAAATGATTTAATTGGAGAGGGAATGCAGAATGCTGTGTGGAAAGGAACCTGGGTGTCCCTGAGCAGGTACTGAGGAAGCTAAATATTCACGTTATTGCAAAGGGAATGGTGCGTAAACAGAGGGATATCTTGCTGCAGTTGTACTGGTGTCAGGGTGGCAGTATTCCTGATGGACTGCACACAGGTTTGGTCACTGTATTTAACGAGGGATGGACTTGCATTGGACACAATTCGGGACAGGTTGACCAGGATCCCTCTGGGATGAGGGTCAGGCTTGTATCAGCTGTGCACAAACCCAGCAGAGTTGAGAAGACTGAGAGGTAACCTCAGTGAAACCTACCAAATCCTGATGGGACTGGGGAAGGTGGATGCGGAGAGGCGAAAGTGAGGACTGCAGATGCTGGAGCTGAGAGTTGGGAGAGTGGTGCTGGAAAAGCACAGCAGGTCAGGCAGCATCCGGGGAGCAGGAGAATCGATGGTTCGGGCAAAAGCCCTTCATCAGGAAACAGAATGGGATGCAATTTCAAATAGAATTCCTAAAGATGGGGATGAGCAGGAATTTATTTTCCAATAATCTTTGTGATTCTCTTCCCCAGGAACAGTGGAGCCTCAAGGCTGTGTTATCCTGAGGGTATGGGGTTTCAGGACAGAGGGACAAGTTCCCACTGAATGAGGGAGCCAGTATGAGGGGCTGAATAACCAATCCTCACTCTGATTTAAGGTGTTCTGAGGTACCTACATCACCCAGCATGGTTTGTACACTATCTCCGTTCTCTAGGCATTGTGTTACCAGACTAAAGGGACTTCTCTCTCATTGGAGAGAAGGGACTTGTGGTGATTTAACCTGAAGGCCACCAGATCTCAGGCAAGGGAAGAGATTGTGAAGAAGAGTCCTTCATGGAAGCCTCAACCGCAGCGATGAGAATTGAACCCACGCTGTTGGTGTCACACTGCTCTGTAAACCAACAATCCAGCCAACTGAGCTATGTGTGTACTGCATAGCCTCTCTTCTCACTGTGTATGCACTGTCAACATGTACATGTACTGCATGTACACACTCCAACACTGCATGTACATCATTCAGAGCTGTTTCTACAGTGTCTGTACTGTAGCTCCATGCTCCAACACTGGTATAGAATCTATACACTGTATATACACTGTCTACATTACATATATACACTCCAATATCGCAAATTCACAGAGATAAAAATAGATCATAGATTACAGTGGTACACCAGATACAAACTGATTTTGAATGTATTCTATAGATAGTGATACACTGGGTAAAACGGGAAAGTTAATACATGATTAGAGAATGAGAACTGTGCAGCGCCTGTAACCACAGTAACACAGTAATAACAGGGTTTGGGAGTGTCTGACCATCCAGAAATAAATATATCACATTGTTCTGTGTAACCACAGCAGCCCCACATTTGCCAATCCACTTCCTAACCATCCTAACACGATTAAACATTCACTTCAAATCATCACAGTCTGAGTCCTACTCTAAACAGGTGTGTGGATTGATAACTTTCTGAGAAATCACGGACAGTGTTTGTCTCTGAGCTTGTCCTTTGAGACTGGCTTGGCATAGATAATTAATAATCGGTCAGATCTGTCCGGGTCACTGTGAGATCATCAGTGAGGGTTTACCAGGGAGCAAAAGCAATGATCCCTACCACCTGGTCACTTTGTTACAGATTCACACTGGTTGGATTTCACCCTCAGACAGTCGCAGTACTATTGAACTATTGGGGCTTTCTCCACTGCGGCTTGTTCTTTATCTGATTAAATATCTTTCTTTTCTCATCCCGTTCTCCTTTTTCCTCTCAGCTCCCTCCCACACTCTCTTCCATCCCACTTTCTCTCTCGCCTTATGTCCTACTCACCCTCTCTTGTTCTTCTGTATCAGCCTCTCGAATCCCTCTCACATCTCTTTCCCTAAACATTTACTGTTTATTCACAGGGTTCTTTCCTGTTCTTCGCTTTACCCTCTCCCTCTCCCTCTCTCTCTCTCTCTCTCTCCCTCTCACCTTCTTCATTCCAGCTCCTGCTCTCCTTGACTCTCGGCTGTAACTATCCCTTTCCGTTTATGAAGTTTTAAAATAAACACTGACCAATCCAGTCAGAGGAATTTTCAACAGCCTTCCATTCTTTTCCTCTCTCACACACACACACACACACACACACACACACTCACACACACACACACACACACACACACTCACACACACACACACAGATAAGCTGAGGCTCCTTCAAAAAGACAGAAATATAATTCAAATTCACAGTCTAAGGATGTGCAGGTTAGTGTGGATTAGCCGTGCTAAATTACCCCACAGTGTTCAGGGATGTGCAGGTTAGTGTGGATTAGCCGTGCTAAATGACCCTGTAGTGTTAAGGGATGTGCAGGTTAGTGTGGATTAGCCATGTTAAATGACCCTGTAGTGTTCAGGGGTGTGCAGGTTAGTGTGGATTAGCCGTGCTAAATTACCCCACAGTGTTCAGAGGTGTGCAGGTTAGTGTGGATTAGCCGTGTTAAATGACCCTGTAGTGTTCAGGGGTGTGCAGGTTAGTGTGGATTAGCCATGCTAAATGACCGTGTAGTGTTCAGGGATGTGCAGGTTAGTGTGGATTAGCCGTGCTAAATGACCCTGTAGTGTTCAGGGGTGTGCACATTAGTGTGGATTAGCCATGCTAAATTACCCCACAGTGTTCAGGGATGTGCAGGTTCGGGTGGATTGACCATGCTTAAATCACCCCACAGTGTTCAGGATATGTAGGTTAGGGTGGATTGGCCATGCTAAATTACCCCACAGTGTTCAGGGATGTGTAGGTTAGGGTGGATTGGCCATGCTAAACTACCCCACAGTGTTCAGGGATGTGTAGGTTAGGGTGGATTGGCCATGCAAAATTACCCCACAGTATTCAGGGATGTGTAGGTTAGGGTGGATTGGCCATGCAAAATTACCCTGTAGTGTTCAGGGATGTGTAGGTTAGGGTGGATTGGCCATGCTAAATTACCCTGTAGTGTTCAGGGATGTGTAGGTTAGGGTGGATTGGCCATGCTAAATTACCCCACAGTATTCAGGGATATGTAGGTTAGGGTGGATTGGCCATGCTAAATTACCCTGTAGTGTTCAGGGATATGTTGGTTAGGGTGGATTGGCCATGCAAAACTACCCCACAGTGTTCAAGGATATGTAGGTTAGGGTGGATTGGCCATGCAAAATTATCCCATAGTGTTCAGGGATATGTCGGTTAGAGTGGAATGGACGTGCTAAATGACCCTGTAGTGTTCAGGGATGTGCAGGTTAGGGTGGATTGGCCATGCTAAATTACCCTGTAGTGATCAGGGATATGTTGGTTAGGGTGGATTGGCCATGCTAAATTACTCCACAGTGTTCAGGGATATGTAGGTTAGGGTGGATTGGCCATACTAAATTACCCTGTAGTGTTCAGGGATGTGCCGGTTAGGATGGATTGACCTTGGGAAATAGAGTTATAGGAAAAGGGTCAGGGGATGGGTCTGGGTGGGATGCTATCCAGAGGGTTGGGCCGAATGGCCTGTTTCCACACTGTGGGGAATCTAAGGAAGTTTACGTTATTTTATGCCAAGAAATTTGTCCACTTTCTGAAATGACTTGAAAAACATGTACTACTGAAAATGTTTAGATCTGGTGAAAAATATTTGATGATTACTGCTGAGTCAATGGTATTAATGAATGCTGATAAATTAAATAAGTTTCACACCCCTGGAACTGTGGGAATTACTGCTGAGAGTTGGATTTATTGAGATGAAGAGAGATGTTTCACCCAGAGAGCAGGGGCCTGTAGAATTCGTTGCCCCAGAGAGTGGCTGGGGCCAAAACACTGACTGTTTACAAGAAGGTGTTGAATATACGTCTTGGGACGAAAGAAACCAAAGGATATGGGGACAAAGCAGGAAGCAGGGGACTGAGCTGGGTGATCAGCCATGATCATATTGAATGGTAGAGCAGGTTTGAAGGGCTGAATGGCCTCCTCCTGCTCCTCGTTTCTATGTACCTATGAGGATAGTAGTCCCTGCACTAAGTGTTTTGATGGCTGTCTTCAGGAATGACCAAATTTTCCCTCCTCCCGCCTTCCAGCAGCTAACCTGCTGTCCATCATCCATGCTCCCAATTGCCCCCAGATTGGGGCAAATAGAGCCAACCAGCCTCACTCCTCCTGGTTGGACCATTGCAAGGTCAGGGAAGTTTACTCACTCACTGGGGTAGCAGGTAAACAAGGAATGGTTGTTTGAGACCCTTAAGTGGGTGTTAATTGGCCAATTTTGGGCTTTAACTGGTGGTGGATCAAGAAACTTGGCCAAGCCTTATTGTGGCGCAGGGGTAGTGTCCCTGCCCTGGGCCAAGGAGTCCTGGGTTCAAGTTCCACCTGTTCTGGAGGTGTGTAATAGCATCTCTGATCAGGTTGATTAGAAAAATACATTTGTTATATAAACTAAGCCATTGAATCTTCCCCAGAGCAGAAAGACAGCAGTATCTGGAGGGGGTGGGGATTGTGGGTCAAGATTAGAGTGGTGCTGGAAAAGCACAGCAGGTCAGGCAGCATCCGAGGAGTGCTAAGCCCCCTGATTATTTACCACCTTTCCTGAGGGAGACTCCCAGCCACCACCCCCATTAGCCAGGTCTCTGCAGGAAAGGTATAGTTGAGCAGTTTGTATTTAATGAATGTTTAATTTTTGTTCAGTTCTGTATTGCAGTGATGAGATTGTTCAGGTCCTGGGTTTTGAAGGATCTGTGTGATGAGACTGCGCAGCGATGAAAGTGATTTTGTTAAAACCCAAAACAAAGGTGGATTTACTCTTGGGTGGGCAATGTGTGACAATGACAAATCCGCTGGACAGACAGGAAGTGCTTGCAGATGTAAAATTTGTAAGGAACAATATGTTACACTCGATAATAATTTAGCTCACACTTAACTCATGCCCAAAATCTTGATCCATTTAGTTAACCCAACACAGAGAGCCAGTAAACGACTGGTGTGTTATAATCTGAAAGATGACACAGGTGTGGCTCTCCCTGTGGGTCAGGGTGCTGGGATAAGGAGAGCCTTTGGGGTGGGTGAAGGCTAACTCTTGTGGCTGGATATAAACTGTTGCGTGATCATGAGAGTGTTTAGATATGTTCTCTTATTCTGTTCCCCCCACTCAACCCCCCCCCTCCCCCCCCCTTCCCTCCCCCTAATCAGCATAAATACCACTGTTTCCTGGCTGCTATCAATTCTGAAGGAGGGTCAAACGACTCAAACTATTAACTGAGCTTCTCTCTCCACAGATGCTACCAGATCTGCTGAGTTTTTCCAGCACTTCCTGTTTCTGTTTCAGATTTCCAGCTTCTTTGTTTGACTGTCAGGCAGGCTTCAGGTTGTCAGAGAATCGGGGAGGGTCTGAGAAATACCCATAATTGGGGAGATGGCTGGGGGGCAGACCTCAATCTGTTCCATTTGGAATCAGCAGCATTGTTTCCCTCTCTAAAGCCTGTGCAAACAGCCAGTTTACGGACTGTTGATGGTGACCCTCATTGCTGCCTGAGAAGCTGCAAAGAGTTTGTTCCCTCACCTGTTTCCGCATGCTGCCTACAGCAAGCTGAGCCCTAGACCCGGGCCTATCATCCATATCTCCAACTCCCCACTCCCTTATTAATACCCTCCCCTTTAACTAACATCAGCCATGGGTCCTGATGCCTCCCTCTTGGCTCCAGCATCAACATTTTACACACTGTGCTCCTGTGAGACTCTTTCAGGCCCCCTTGTTTAAAATGTAAGGCCAATGTCACTGCTGTTCTGGGCCTAAAGGCTTCCACAACTTCATCATCTCCTTATTGTTGAGGTCATTTCTCATCAACATGCTTTCAGATCCCACAACCCCCACCCCACTGCACCCCTCCCACCTCACTTAATCTGAGCTCTGATGAGACTTTGACCCAGGCGCATCTGCCCTACCCAAACACCCATGAGCTTGGTTGCTGTTGGTGGGATCTTGCTGTGCTGGAATGGGGTGCTCCAGTTCCTTATACAGTATTCCCACAGTTACTCATTCTGTAGGAATTGCTCACTGACTGTAATGTGATTTTCTCTCACTGAGATGGAGACAGCTCTGTTAGCACTAACCCTAACATTGCTTAAGCTAAACTCCACCTTGTTGCCCTGCCCCGAAGGAGTGGGGAAGGGCTTCCTGTCATTATCCAGGAAGGGCAGGTTATACGGCTGCACATGGCCCCTGACAACTGGGCAGGATCACAAAGTGCCCAGCATGTTTGGGACCATCGTTGAATCGGTCCCCTAATGGTCATCTCCTCCATTGATTCCATGTCCCCTGTCACCTCCAACAGGATGAGTTACAGTGGAGTGTCCCCTCATTCTCGTGTCTCCTGCCGCCTCTCAGATGCCAGGAGAAAAAACATTTCATCTCGGGCTGTACAGAGAACCAGCACAAAAACGATGGGCTGAATGAGCTCTTTTCCTAACTCATTCATGGGATGAGGGTGTCACTGGCTGAGTCAGCATTTAATACCCATTCCCAAGTGTTAAGAGTCAACCATGTTGCTGTGGTCTGGAGTCACATGCAGGTGAGGATGGCAGTGTTGTTCCTGAAGGATATTGATGAACCCAGTGGGTATTACACAATCGGCAAGTACGCTCTTCATTCCAGACTTTATTGTCATTGAATTCAAACTCCACCATCTGCCGTGGTTGGATTCAAACCTGAGTCATTCCCAGAACATTCCCTGGGTCTGGATCATTGACCTAGAAATAATACCGCTAGGCCATCACCTTCCCCTGTATTCTGCTCTGTAACAACCTTCGAATTCTTTGACCTTACCCATGTTAGCAATCACCATATCCTTATTCTTGTTGCGTGTCTTCATTTAGTAAACACTGTTACAAAATATTCATTCGACATAAAATGAACACAGAGAATGCTGGAGAAACTCAGCAGGCCTGGCAGCATCTGTGGAGAGGGAAACAGAATTAATGTATCTTGTCACCAGACTCAAAATATTAACTGTGTTTCTCTCTCCACAGATGCTACCAGGCCTGCTGAGTTTCTCCAGCAATTCCTGTTTTTGTTTCAGTTTTCCAGCAATCATGGTATTTTGTTTTTATTTGAGGGCTCATTAAATATTCCAGTTTGGCCCTGTATCTGCAAACCACTCTGTTTGTCCCAATTAGTAAAGTTAGTGACATCAGTGAAACAACATAACATACTTGTTCCATCATTAAGCTTACAATACAGTTAGTTCTGTAATGAATATGTGTCAATTACTTCAGAAAGCTGTCAATGCAGTATAATTTAAACCTGTATCTGGGGCCTTCAATGTTATACAAACAAAACGCCCCAGGTGCTTCACAAGAGAACAATTGTCAAATTTAACTCTGAAATGCAGAATGAGACTTTGGGATAGCTGCAGAGAAACTTGGCCACATTTTTCAGATTATCTTCATGAAAAAGAGAGGGGAGAAAGAGAGATCGAGGGAAGGAAACAGCGACGTGCAGAAAAAAAGACAATGGGCCAAATGGCCTAATTTTTTACCCCTATGTTTTATGGTAGAAGGATGGAACTTTGTCACTAAGTGTAAAGGTAACTGAAGGCCAGTGATGGAACGATTAAAATCAGGAACACATCAAAGGCCAGATCAATGTGAATAGACAGGGAGAGGTGAGGCCATGCAAGGATTTGTAAATGTTGATGACAACTTCCAGATGCAGGTGTTTTTGGACCAGATACCAATGCTGTTTGGTGAGTGCTGATGGGTGAGCCAGTTCAGCGTTAGGTTTGGTTGCACAGAGTTAAAGATCAGGTCAAGTTTCTGCTAATTGGAAAATGGGAGGCTGGTCAGGTCAGAGTTGGAAAAGCCAAATGAGGAGGTAACAAAGTACAAATGAGGGTTTCAGAAGCAGCAAAAGACCGAGGGCGGGGCAGAGACAATGACCCGAAGTGAATGTGGCCAACCACATGCATGGACAGATGTGTACAGGTGCTCAGCTTAGGGCTGGTTGTTGAGGACAACATTGTAAAGCATTGGGCTCAGTCTGAGTCCATGACCAGGGCAAAATGGGCTGGAATAAATGGATTGAATGGCCAACTCCAGCTTCTAGTTGCGACATGTCATCTGAATCAGTGACTTGGGTTTGCGGCTGAGGCGGTGACCTGGGATTTGAGGGTTTCTGTTATTTAATTTGATGAGGTTTCTACTCATTCCCCATGGAGGATATACAACTGAGGCAGCGCAAGGTCGGAGTGAGGTGACGGTGAACTTGAGACAACTGTGAACTAGCAGGAGCAGAGACTCCAGAAGATACAGTACCGGCACTTTCAAACAGAGGGAAGGTGGACAAAGAAAACAAACACATGGTCAGGCAGGAGAGAGAGAGAGAAAGAAACCTGCTAACTGACACAGCAGTGAATCTGCACAGTTACTGGCTTCGTTGTTTGAGTTCACGTATCCCTGGACATTGTAATGTGCCGAGGGAAAATTAACAGACAGTGAAACTCGCAGCTGACCTCGGAGGAAGCAGCACTGAAACAGATAGGTGCATGGTTTTTAATGTATAATCATGCTGTAAGTCTGCAGTACTGAATAGAGTGAGTTCTTTCTTGATTATATGTTTAATTGAAATCTGTCTCTTGATTAAATTTAAAACAATATAAACCTTAAATACTAAGTTAGCCTGGAGCACTGTTCCTCAGGGGAAAATGAGAGTGCTATTTTCTGTGTAAGGGTGAAAGGAAAGGCTGGGAGGTATAGGGAATGCTGGATGACTAGAGAAACTGAGGGTTTGGTCAAGAAAAAGAAGGAAGCATATGTCAGGTATAAACAGCAGAGATCGAGTGAATCCTTAGAAAAGTATAAAGACAGTAGGAGAAAACTTAACAGAGAAATCAGGAGGTCTAAAGGGCACACGTGATAACTTTGGCAAATACAGTTAAGGAGAATCCAAAGAGGTTCTATAAATACACTAAGGACAAAAGGGTAACTAGGGAGAAAATAGGGCCCCTCAAAGATTAGCAAGGAGGCCTTCAGGTGGAGCCACAGGAGATGGGGGAGATACTAAATGAGTATTTTGCATCAGTGTTTAATGTGGAAAAGGACATGGAAGGTATAGACTGTAGGGAAAGAGATGGTGACATCTTGAAAACTGTCCATATTACAGAGGAGGAAGTGATGGATGTCTTGAAATGGGTAAAGGTGGATAAGTCCCCAGGACCTGATCAGGTGTACCCTAGAACTCTGTGGGAAACTAGGGAAGTGATTGCTGGGCCTCTTGCTGAGATATTTGTATCATTGATAGTCACAGGTGATGTGCCAGAAGACTGGAGGTTGGCAAACGTGGTGCCACTGTTTAAGAAGGGCGGTAAGGACACGCCAGGAAACTATAGACTGGTGAGGCTGATGTCGGTGGTGGACAAGTTGTTGGAGGGAATCCTGAGGGACAGGATGTACATGTATTTGGAAAGGCAAGGACTGATTAGGGATAGTCAACATGACTTTGTGCGTGGGAAATCATGTCTCACAAACTTGATTGAGTTTTTGAAGAAGTAACAAAGAGGATTGATGAGGGCAGAGCGGTGGACGTGATCTATATGGACTTCAGTAAGGCATTCGCCAAGGTTCCCCATGGGAGACTGGTTAGCAAGGTTAGATCTCATGGAATACAGGGAGAACTAGCCATTTGGATACAGAACTGGCTCAAAGATAGAAGACAGAGGGTAGTAAGTTTTCAGATGACATCAAAATCGGAGGTGTAGTGGACTGCGAAGAGGGTTACCTCAGATTACAATGGGATCTTGATCAGATGGGCCAATGGGCTGAGGAGTGGCAAATGAAGTTTAATTAAATAAATGTGAGGTGTTGCATTTTGGAAAAGCAAATCAGAACAAGATTTATACACTTAATGGTAAGGTCCTGGGGAGTGTTGCTGAACAAAGAGACCTTGGAGTGCAGGTTCATAGCTCCTTGAAAGTGGAGTCGCAAGTAGATAGGATAGTGAAGAAGGTATGCTTTCCTTTATTGGTCAGAGTATTGAGTACAGGAGTTGGGAGGTCATGTTTCAGCTGTACAGGACATTGGTTAGGCCACTTTTGGAATATTGCATACAATTCTGGTCTCCTTCCTATCGGAAAGATGTTGTGAACCTTGAAAGGGTTCAGAAAAGATTTACAAGGATGTTGCCAGGGTTGGAGGATTTGAGCTACAGGGAGGGGCTGAACAGGTTGGGGCTGTTTTCCCTGGAGCGTCAGAGGCTGAGGGGTGACCTATAGAGGTTTACAAAATCATGAGGGGTATGGATAAGATAAATAGACAAGGTCTTTTCCCTGGAATGGGGGAGTCCAGAACTAGATGGTATAGATTTAGGGGGAGAGGGGATGATATAAAAGGACCTAAGGGGCAATGTGTTCACACAGAGGGTGGAGCTGCCAGAGGAAATGATGGAGGCTGGTACAATTGCAGCATTTAAAAGGCATCTGGATGGGTATATGAATAGGAAGGGTTTGGAGGGATATGGGCCAAATGTTGTAAATGGGACTAGATTAGGTAGGGATATCTGGTTGGTATGGGCGAGTTGGACTGAAGGGTCTGTTTCCATGTTGTACATCTCTAGGACTCTCAGAGGGGGAGTGTAAATCCTGACAGGAGCCTCACGTGGTCGGAGGGCGTGTGTCAGGGGTTTAGGTGTGTGTAATTGCAACACAGTGATGTTATGTGCAAATGTTGTCAAGGCTGGAACCAAGTGAGAACAGTCTAGTCCAATGGGAAGGGGCTCAGAGGGGGTGTTGTCACTGGGAAAGGAGGGAGAGTCAGTGCAATCAGAGAGAAACCCAAGCCCTCAGAGAGCAGAGGCAGCTGGAAAGGAATCAAGGTCAGGTTTTCAGGGAAACAGATCTGAAAGGAAATGACCTCAGAGTGGACAGATGGGTTTCCAGTAAATGCTGATGTCATCACTAAGCTTTCCATCCAGGAGCGGGTCAACACGCTGCATCAAACCACACGGACAAGTTCATCACCTTATCCCGAGAGTTCACTGTATCGTTAGGCTCACAGGAAGTGATGGCAGCTCTTAGAATAGACATGTAGTTATTCTCTTAACTCGGACTGGTGCTGTATTCTCATCCATCCCCCTAAACCGTGGGACACCAGAGAGAGAATCACATTAATCACAGGGGACACAAATTGGCACAACACACCCACCCACACCCCCCCCCCCCACACACACCACACACACATACACACACTCAAGCACACACCACAAACACACCCCCACACACCCGCACAAACACACACTCCACACACACC
>NC_057718.1:2097116-2107496 GCF_004010195.1 Chiloscyllium plagiosum | reverse complement strand
CAACACACATCCACCCAACCACGTGCGCACGCACACACCCACACACACACAGCTTGACCCCTGCACTGCACACATGCAGCACCTCAACACACGCACGCCACCCATAAATGCACGCACACCCCCATAACCACCCCTACCCACACACACATACACTTGCACTCCCACCAAAATATCCACACTCACCCATCACCCCCGTACACACCAGCCCCTCCCACACACACACACACAACTACACCTCCAGCACATATCCACACCCACTCACTACCTCCGCACACAGCAACTCCATACATGCCCACTCACCATACATGTGCAGACCACCCCATACACACAGACATTCTCACACTAACATACATGCTCACTCACACTCACTTACACAGGTACACACTAACACACAAGCATTCACAATCATATTGTCACACCCATGCATCAATATATACAAACCAGGAAGGGGGCAGAGGGACCTCCAGTTATTTTAGTGAAGAATTATGTGTGATCCCAACATGTGGGCCTCATCATTCCAGACCACCTGAAGCTGGGAGGGGGGACTGCACATGGTCTGAGGGTCTTACACTTCCTCACTCGGTGACCCAGGCACAGTATGAGCTTTGGGCAGCACATCGTTCTCCTCACTGAACATTAAAAAAACCCAATAAACCTGTGAAAAACAGCAGCAGCTGGGGGTTTAATTGCATTCACCCATTTCAGGACAGCCTCCCCCAATCTCAGTGTTCCCACCATCTCACCTTGTTCCTCAGTCTTTCTCTCGGTCGCTCTTGTTCAGATTGGAATGGGGTCAGCCAGGTGAATATCAGAGAATATGAGTTCCCTGATTGGGGCTGTGAACCAGGGTCAATAAGGGAATCCTGGCTGACAGATATAAACTGGAGTTTCAGGGGTTGTGTTCACTCTGAGAGCTGGCTCTGAGACAGTTGAAACAGGGTCAAGGACTCTCCACAAGTAAGTAAAAGGGGACTTGGTGATGGGGATACTAACCTCTGTGAAGTTATTTCAGTGGTGACGAGAGCAAAGCATGTTCCTGAAGAAATTTGCTGACAACAATTGTCTTTGAGTTGGGGTAAGTATTTCTGACATCGGGCCAATATTTGGGAATCTTGACGTGTTTGATCCTGTTGTCAAAGACTGGGCCCAGGATGTGGAAAGAATGCATTATTTTACCAAGTAAATAACACTGGGGCTCATGAAAAGCAACTGGTAATTCTTCAGACAGCTCACAGATCCACAATACTTTTGGTGATTTGAAACCTAACTTTCCCTGAGGCACCAGATTACTAAAACCTTTTGAGAGTTGACAGATTTAGTTAAGGAATAATGTTACCCCCAAGCCTCCTGAGACGCTATGGGGTTTACTTAGGAATTCAAGATACAGGGGAATTTGTATCAGGATTTTTGATGAGGTTATGACAACTGAAAGAGCATGTGACTTTGTTTTAACCCTTAATGAGATGCTGACAGACCGTTCACTATGTGGGATGAATAGTATAACCTTACAAAAGTGCCTATTGCTGAAGCCCAGCTGGAATTCAGACAGACACTACAACTGGCTTTGTCATTGGAAAAGGCAGCAAGTGGAGCATATGAATTACAAGGTACACTGATGGAAGGGGACACCCTCCTCAGGCTGACTGACCTTGGGGGACATCACTTGAACAAAGGCAATTGCCCAGCCTCACTCTGGACATATCCTGAACAGAGGGACTCCATGTCAGCCAATAGCAAAACACCAAAACAAAGCCAAGTCTCAGCCAAATGGTTAACCTTTTCTTCAGGATCCTGCCCCTCACGGCATTGTAGGTGCAGCGCTATGTGGACTCGAGACAGTAAAGGAGTCTAACCAGACCTGGACTGAGTCAGGGAACGTGTAGGCTGATATCCAGGAGACTGGAAAGCCCACCTACAGCTGGTTTGGAGCAGTTACATTACTCAGCAACATCCATATCAGAACCAACCAAAATAAACATCTGGTTAAATGGTGACCGGGTTCTAATGGAGCTTGATACTGGTGTGGCTCTAACAAGATTCACTCTGCACTCTAACCCTTAAGTTTGCATATGACCTTGTCTAGACTGCGAACCTATCCCAGGGAACCTTTACAGATTCAGGATAAAACTTTGGTTCTGGTCTTGTATGAGAAGCAGCTGCTTCAGTTCCCACTGATTGTAGTAAAAGGCTCGGGTTCAAGGCTGACGGACTGATATCGGTTCAGAAAGATTCACCCTGATTGGGGCTCAACATTTCTCAATTAGAAAACGGCTGCCTGGGTGAATTCTAATTAAATACCTGGACATTTTTCAGGAAGGTCAAGGGACTGTCAATGAAGCCAAGGCACCTTGTGTATTGACCAGGAAGCAATCCCATGATCCTGCAAGGCCTGCCCAGTGCCATTTGCCTCCCGGGCAAAAGTAGAGGCAGAAATCAGAGGCTGGGCAACAAAGGGAACATCAAACCAGCCCAGATTGTGGAATGGGCAACACCGATCAGACTGATTGTGAAACCTGACGGGTCAGTGCACCTTTGTGGGGATTTTATACAAACAGTAAACTGCTTCTTGCAGCTGGATAATTTCCCAATTCCCTCGTATAGGGGATTTATAAACAAAACTGGCAGGAGCTGTACTTCACAAAGCTGGACATGAGCCATGTATCGTTATAATTACTGTTCAATAAGGATTCCCAGAGCTATACTACAATTAATACCCTTACAGGTTTGGGCCAATGTACAAGACTGTCTTTTGGGGTGTCATCAGCCTTTGCCATTTTTCAGCGGATGATGGGGAACACTTTATAAGGTCTAGCCCAGGTCACCATTTATCGAGCTGACATGCTAATAACAGGGGACACTAATAAGGAGCACTTCGAGAACTTGGACACAGTGCTGAGTTGTTTCTCCCAGGTGGGCGTACACCTTAGAAAGAAACAATGCGTGTTCCAGGCAGCCCAAGTGACCTAAATAAAATCCGTATGAACTATGCATGTTGTAACTCAGCAACAAAAACAGTTGTTGGAAAAGCTCAGCAGGTCTGGCAACATCTGTGAAGAGAAATCAGAGTTAACGTTTTGGGTTCAGTGACCTTTCCTCTGAACTGATGGTAACTAGGAAAATGTCAGTTTATATGCAGAAGAAAGGATGGGGCAAGGGGTTAGAAGTAAACGATAGGTGGAGATAGAGCCCAAAGGGAGTGAACAGCAGTTGGACAGACAAAGGAGTGAATAATGATCAGGCTGGGAGGGTGAATCACTGTTAATGGAGACTGTTAGTGGTTAACAATGGGTTGTGTGTAATGGCAGACTATGTGATAACAAGGCCTGGTGTGTGGGGTAGGGGGCTAGGACATGGGGGAGATCAGGCCCTAAAGTTACTGAACTCGATATTGAGTGCGGAGGGCTGCAGGATCCCCGAGGGGAAGGTGAGGTGCTGTTCTTCCAGCTTGTGCTGAGCTTCACTGAGACAGAGATGTTGGCCGGGGAACAGGGTAGGGTAGGGGTGTTACAGGGACAGGGAACAGGGGGTATATTTTGCTGAGTGACTGTCGATGCTCTGTGAAGGGGTCACCCCAGTCAACGCTCTGTTTCCCCAACGCTGTTCTGTCAGGTTTGATTCTCTGTGACATAGCACCATCTGGTGGTGACTTATCAACATCATCCACATCAGCAAAAAGGGAACAGGATAATCCCTTGTAAATACCCAGGGAACTGGGTAAATCCCTGTTAATGAGCAACAGGGGTCATCCAGGAAATTATAGGCCAGTGATCCCTACTTCACTGGTAGGAAAATCAGGTCAGGATGGGGAGGGGCTCGGCGGGGAACTTGCGCCGAGTGGTGTTCCCATTTATCTGCTGCCCTTGTCCCTCCAGATGGAAGTGGCTGTGGGTTAGGAAGGTGCTGTCCGAGGATCTTTGGTGAGTTTCTGCAGAGCATCATGTAGATGTTACACACTGCTGCTACTGAGCGTTGGCAGTGGAGGGAGGGGATGTTTGTGGATGTGGTGCCAATTAAGCGGCTGCTTTGTCCTGGATGGTGTTGAGCTTCTTGAGTGTTGTTGGAGCTGCCCCCATCCAGGGCAAGTGGGGAATATTCCCTCACCCTCCTGACTGTTACCTTTCAGATGGTGGACAGGCTTTGGGGAGTCATGAGGGGAGTTACTCCCCGCAGTATCCCTAGTCTCTGACTTTCTCTTGTAGCCACAGTGTTTATGTGGTGAGTCCAGCTGACTTGTGGACTGGTGTTTTTCTGACTGGAGGTCTGTGAGCACTGATGTTCTGCAAGGATCTGTGCTGAAACCGCTCATGTTTGTAATATATAGAAATGATTTGGAAAGAAGTGTATATGGCACAATTAGTACGTTTGCAGACAACATGAAAGTTGGTGGAGGTGTGGATGGTGCAGAAGTTTGTCAAAGGGTACAGCAGGATATAGCTCCATTGCAAAGTTGAGCAGAGAAATGGCAGATGGAATTCAATCCAGACGAGTGTGAGGTGATGCGTTTGGGGAGGTTAAATACAAGGGGAATGTATACAGGAAATGGGTGAAGAAGTTTCTCCTCATCTCTGTCCTAAATGGTCATATTTTTAAGCTGTGTCCTCTGGTTCGTCACTCACCCATCAGCGGAAACATGTTTCCTGCCTCCAGAGTGTCCAATCCTTTAATAATCTTATATGTCTCAATCAGATCCCCTCTCAGTCTTCTAAACTCAAGGGTATACAAGAAGGAGGAGTGGACCAAGGTGTCCCAGAGGGAATGGTCCCTGCAGTGAGGGGAGGGGGATATGTGTCTTGTGGAGGCATCTCACTGGAGGTGGTGGACATGGTAACTGATGATCCTCTGGATGTGGATGCTGCAGAGGATGGGAGGGAAGGACAAGGGGAAATCCTGCCGCTGCTGAGGGAGGGAAAAGAGGGGAGAGGATGGAAGTGTGGGAGATGGGTTGGACCCAGTTGAGGGCCCTGTCAATAATGGTGCTGGGGAATCCTGGGCTGAGGAGAAAGGTGGATATTTCGGAGGCTCTCTTGTCAAAGTGGCCTCCCTGGAACAGATATGATAGAGCCGGAGGAACTGGGAGAATGGAATGAGGTCTTTACAGGAAACCCCAAGTGACCTACTTGGGTTACAGAATCAATAAGACCAGGTTACATCGGTTGGAAGATTAAGTGAGGGTGATCAATTGAGTGCCAGCTCCCACATCTTACGCAGCTAATGTCTTTCCTTGGGCTGATGGATTATTACGGCAAGTTCAGACGTTACCTGGGCCTCTATCCTGGCAACTTTCCATCAACTCTTATAAAAGGGGCAGCTTTGGGAGTGGCTGTGTAGCCAAGCTAGAGCTTTCAGGGAAGTGAAGAATCAGCTATTGTCCCCCAAGGTATTGGCACACGATGATCCCAAGTGAGATCTGGTATTAACATACAATGCATCAGGGGGGTATTAGCTCTGAGGTGGCCCAATGGAGAGGAACACCCAATAAAGCATGATTCCAGGAGTTCAGAAAATGTACAGCCCAGATAGAGAAGAAAGGTCTGGTGGTCAGACACCCCAGATACACCCCGGGGGGTACTGCCATTGGAAGACTCCGTAATGGTTTAAACTTTTCTGCACACACTTCCAGGCACAGCTGACAATATCAGACTGTGGACGCAGAAAGATCCCACCCTGGCGAAACTGAACCAGCTGGTGGTGATGGGGGAAACCAAAGGGTCATCACAACCAGAACGGAAACCTTTCTGGACCTGGAGAGACCCGATCACAGTCAAGGATGGCATCTTATTATGGGGGCGCAAGAGTGATTGTCCCCAGCAAAGGTCACCACCAGATACTGGCTGATCTCCACCAGGGTCATCCAGGGGTCACCAAAATGAAGATGCTGGTGAGAGGTTATGTCTGGTGGCCAGGATTCAACGCTGGCATAGCCATGTTGGTGGGGCAGTGCCCACAAGGACAAAACGTACCCCCAACAGCTGCCCCATGTTGGTGGGAATGGCGGGGTAAACCCTGGATTCGGTTACACATTAACTATGCTGGTCCAAACATGGGTACAATGTCCTTAGTCATTGTAGACACCCACTCAAAGTGGCTGGATGTGCAGAGAGCTCATTCGTTAAACATGGGGACAATGTTAGATAAACTGCGTACATCATTTCCAGTACACAAGTTCCTGGAAGTGTTGGTCACAGATAATGGGCCATCGTTTACCAGCAGGGAATTTGAGTATTTCCTAAAGTTGAATGGAATTGGACACATAACGACAGTTCCATCCCATCCATTGTCCAACTGTCCTGGTTCCTGTTTGATTCTAGGACCACCCCTCGTGTAGCTGTAGGGATAGCTCCAGCAGAGTTTCTAATGGGGAGGGGGCTGCGCATCAGGTTCAAGCTGATCTTCCCGGACCCCAGGTTGGGGAGAAGAGTGAAACAGCATCAAGAACTCCAATGCTGAATGCCAGGTTCTGCCGAATGAGAGAGACAGTTTACAACAGGGGGTGAAGTTTGGTGTGAGTACCCTGGGGATGACCCTGCATGGGTAGGAGGCATGGTCAACACAAGGTCAGGTCCTGTGATGTATAAAGATGGGGTCAGTGTGAGTGCCCTGAACAAGCACGTGGACCATATGAAAGCTGCAAACTCACAGTGTGGGAGCAAGCCGTGCCCAGCTCCTCGACAGCCTTTCTAACTGCTAAGAACCCATGGGCTCTCCCTCTTCACCAAGCATTGACGATTCTTTGGTATCTGAGATGGACACAGTGGATGGTGCTACCTCAATGCCTTTGCCGCTTGAAAAACGGAATGAATTTGTACCAAGACCCTCCGGGTACTTGAGTCAAGCCACTGTGTGTTGGCTGCTGCCTGTATCAGAGGCAGAGTTGGAGGAACTTGACCCAGTGCTGAAACACCCCAGGAGCAGCTACAGAAAAACACCAGCCTATGTCCTCAGCCTCACAGGGGGAGGGATGTTGTGACTGTAATGAGGTCACCCAGGTGGACCTCACAGAAGATGAGTTCCCTGATTGGGGCTGTTAACCTGGTCCAATCAGGGAGCCCTTACAGATAAAAGGAGGAGTGTCAAACAGTCTGACACTCTGAGGGAGCTGGATCAGTGTCAAGGACTCTCCACGTGTGAAAAAAGGGGTGACTTGGTGACAGGATACCGGCCTCTGTGGAGTTACTTCCTCTCTCTCTCTCTCTCCCATTCCCCAATGTCCTTTCCCTATTAACCCCCATTCCTCAGATCCCATTGTCATTCCAGGAGCAGTAATTGATTCAAAGTGGAATTTGTGACATTTACCGTGAGAAAGAAGAAACACTAAAGAGGAAAAGGGGAAAGTGATGGAGAAACCTGAGAGTGCACCGATCGAGAAACAGGGACAGCATGAGATGGAGAATTGAAAAACAATGTGATCTTTCACATGAACTGGAGAATTTGCATTCAGCACCATTAGGGAGAGTAAGGGGGTGCAGAAAACATGCAAATTGGGAGGTAAGCTCAAGGGCATGAAATTGAAGACATTGATAAAGATCAGAAGAGAGATAGGGAGATATCACAAGATAAGTGAGACACAGACAGAGATTACCAGACACTGAGAGAGATCACAAGCTGGGCAGAGAAAGAAATAAAGATTAAGTTTAAGCTAAAGGTGAACATAGGGATGGCAATGAAAGAGAGTGAGAGACTAAGGGTACAAAAACAGCGCAAGTGGAAGAGCTGTTGATAGAAATGAGAAGGAAATCAATTTAATTTACCGATTCCACGTCGATCTGCTTGAGAAAGCTGACCAACGTTTTACGTAAAACAAAACGATGATGTTAACAGCCAGCAATATCAGGAAGCCCAGCAGGGAGCCCAGGATGATAGGAAACAGGTCGATAGTTTGGCTCTCTGTAAAATTACAACAATCATTACCCATTTAACAACACAGAGAGCTGCCAAAGTGGAGTGTGCTCATTGTATAATTTGAGGAACACACAACCAATGTTCAAGCAGAAGGACCCCACAATGCCATTTTGTGAAAGTGACTGGTTATTATGTACATATACAATCTATAGATGTGTTAATTTATTCTGCACATTATTACTCTGTAGCTGTTGTATGTTATTTTACACATTGGGCCTCTCAATCTATGTTCAGTTATTCCCTAAAATATTATTCTGTAGGTATTAACAAGTCCCCAGGGCCAGATGGGATCTATTCTAGGATAATGTGGGAGGCAAAGGAAGAAATAGCTGGGGCCTTAACAGATATTTGTGCAACCTCTTTGGCCTTAGGCAAGGTTCCAGAGGACTGGAGAGTGGCAAATGTTGTTCCTTTGTTTATGAAGGGAAAGAGACATAATTCAGGTAATTACAGCCTGAAGTCAGCGGTGGGGAAGCTATTGGAAAAGATACTGAGAGAGCGGATGTATTCACATTTGGAAGTTAATGGTCTTGTTAGTGAAAGGCAGCGTGAGTTTCTGTGGGGAACATCATGTGTCACCAACTTGATTGAGTTTGTTGAGGAAATGACAAGAATGATTGATGAGGGACTTCAGTAAGGCATTTGATAAGGTACCTCATGTCAGGCTGATAAAAAAGATCATGGGAATCAGGCTGTGCTGCTAGATGGATACAAATCTGGTTTAGTCATAGAAGACAGAGAGTCATGGTGGAAGGGTGCTTTTTGGAGTGGAGATCAGTAATTAGTGGTATTCTGCAGGGATTAGTGCTGGGACCTTTGACGTTTGTAATATATATATAATTGATCTAGAGGAAAATATAGGTGGTTTGATTTGTAAGTTTGCAGATGAGACCAAAATTGATGGAATTGCAGATTGTGAAGAGGATTATCAAAGGATACAGCAAGATATAGATAGATTGCAGATCCTGGGCAGAGAAATGGCAGGTAGAGTTTAAACTGGACAAATGTAGGGTGGTGCAATTTGGAAGATCACATTCAGGTGTGAGTTATACAATAAATGGCAGAACCCTTAGCAGCGTGGAGATACAGAGGGATCTGGGTGTATAGGTCCACAAATCCTTGACAGTGGAAACACAGGTGGATAAAGCGTTTAAGAAATCATACAGTATGCTACCTTCACAGGCCAGGACATCAAATATAAATGATGACAAGTTATGTTGCAACTGTATAAAACTTTAATTGGGCCACATTTAGAATATTGTGTGCAGTTTTGGATGCCACTTTATCAGAAGGATTTGGATTCTTTGGAGAGGGTGAAGAGAAGGGTTACCAAAATGTTGCCTGGTCTGGAGGGCTTTAATTATGAAGAGAGGTTGGATAAACTCGAATTGTTTTCACTGGAGGGACAATCTGATAGAGGTCTACAGAATTATGAGAAGCATAGATAGGGTGGATAGTCAGATGGTTTTCCCCAGTGTGGAAGGTTAACTACAAGAGGGCACAGGTTCAAGGTGAGAGGGGAAAGATTAAAGGAGATGTGCAGGGAATGCTTTCACATGGAGGGTAGTGGGTGCCTGGAATTCACTGCCTGTGGAGATGGTAGAAACAGGTATGTTAGCAATGCTCAATGGGTATCTTGATAGACACATGAACAGAGGGTGAACAGAGGGATAGAAACCACGATGGACTTCAGGTAGAGAGTCTAAATAAACATTAGAAATTGGCACAGGGTAGAGGGGCCAAAGAACCTGTTCCTGAGCTGTATTCTTTGATCTTTCTTTGTATGTAAGCTTGTTATGATGTTTGTATGAGGGTTTTACAGACATTATTATTCTGAATACAAATCAGGGTAACATGTAAATTATTGCACCGTGTAGCTGTGTGAGATTATTGTGTATATAATTACTCTTCATTTGAATGACTTTGTGCATGGGAAATCATGTCTCACAAACTTGATTGAGTTTTTTGAAGATGTAACAAAGAAGATTGATGACAGTAGATCAGTAGATGTGATCTGTATGGACTTCAGTAAGGCGTTCCACAAGGTTCCCCATGGGAGACTGATTAGCAAGGTTAGATCTCATGGAATACAGGGAGAACTCGCCATTTGGATACAGAACTGGCTCAAAGATAGAAGACAGAGGGTGGTTGTGGAGGGTTGGTTTTCAGACTGGAGGCCTGTGCCACAAGGGTCGGTGCTGGGTCCTCTACGTTTTGTCATTTACATAAATGATTTGGATGCGAGCATAAGAGGTACAGTTAGTAAGTTTGCAGATGACACCAAAATTGGAGGTGTAGTGGACAGCAAAGAGGGTCACCTCAGATTACAATGGGATCTGGACCAGATGGGCCAATGGGCTAAGAAGTGGCAGATGGAGTTTAATTCAGATAAATGCGAGGTGCTGCATTTTGGGAAAGCAAATCTTAGCAGGACTTATACACTTAATGGTAAGGTCCTAGGGAGTGTTGCTGAACAAAGAG
>NC_057718.1:2072385-2097005 GCF_004010195.1 Chiloscyllium plagiosum | reverse complement strand
CTGGCTGTCAGTTCAGAGATGTTCTTGATGTATGGTAGTGTGGCTAGTCCTTTGGGTTGCGGCATGTCCTCGTTCTGTTGTCTTTCCCTTAGGCATCTGTTGATGAAATTGCGAGGATATCCGTTTTTGGCGAATACCTTGTATAGGTGTTCCTCTTCCTCTTTTTGCAGTTCTGGTGTACTGCAGTGTGTTGTGGCCCTTTTGAACAGTGTCTTGATGCAACTTCATTTGTGTGTTGCTTTCATAACACACACAACACACTCAGCACATAGACCTCCTGCTGCAGTGAGCAATAACCCACCCACAGCTGGACACAAGGCTCTTGCTTGAAATCACGTCAATGTGGAACAAGTTGTTAGCTCCTAGTAGTCAGGGGCAGGTATACAGCTCTCACCATACACACACTGTCCCCCCCAGTAACAAGGGCCACATCTTCATCACACATTCCGCTTTAGCCTGGAACCTGGTGAAAGTGGGGCTGAAAATGTGTTGCTGGAAAAGCGCAGCAGGTCAGGCAGCATCCAAGGAGCAGGAGAATCGACATTTCGGGCATAAGCCCTTCTTCAGGAATCAAGGGCTTATGCCCAGCATCTGACCTCCAGCATCTGCAGACCTCACTTTCACCTGGTGAAAGTGACCAATCGGCTGAGTGACCATCTCAAGGCAGTGCCTGATGACTGTACCCCATCCTAACCAGGCAATGCTTCAGCGTTCCATTCAGTCAAGGGTATTCTGAAACTGATGTGGTGAATGAGGAAGTGATGGTCTCTGCTTCCCAGTGTCCCAGGGGGTGACACAGGTGAATGGGTCAGCACTAGCTAGCATTCACACTCTGGTGGATTGTAAGCTGCTAAATCCCCCTCACAGACGGGAACTGGGTCTTTCTGCAGATGAATTACTGAAGGTGGCACAGGTCCCAAGAGAAAGGGGATGCTGTTGACATTTGTGGGAACTCAGTATTATACAGGATCCAGCTATGGAGCTGATTGTGAGAGGGATGTCGGGGGGGAATGTTATTTTACACAGAGGGTGGTAGGTGCTGGGAACGTGCCTCTGGGAGAGGTGGGAGAAGCAATGTTTAAGAGGCAGTTCGACTGACACACGAACAGGTAGAGAACAGAGGGATATATGGACCATGTGCAGGCAGTTCAGAATGGCACCATGATCAGCATAAAAATGGTGGGCCGAAGGGCCTGTTCCTGTGTTATACTATTCTGTGTTGTCTATGAATACCCCAGAGAACTGGATTAACCCCTGTAAATACCCCAGAGCAGGGTAAACCCCTGTAAATACCCCAGAGCAGGGTAATCCCCAGTAAATACACCTGAGCAGGGTAATCCCTGTAAATAGCCCAGAGCAGGGTAATCCCCAGTAAATACACCTGAGCAGGGTAATCCCTGTAAATAGCCCAGGGCAGGGTAATCCCCTGTAAATAACCCAGAGCAGGGTAATCCCCTGTAAATACCCCAGAGCAGGGTAAACCCCTGTAAATACCCCAGGGCACGGTAATCCCCAGTAAATACACCTGAGCAGGGTAAACCCCTGTAAATACCCCAGAGCAGGGTAATCCCTGTAAATACCCCAGGGCAGGGTAATCCCCTGTAAATACTCCAGAGCAGGGTAAACCCAGTAAATACCCCAGAGCAGGGTAAACCCAGTAAATACCCCAGAGCAGGGTAAACCTGTGAATACCACAGAAGAGGGTAATCCCCTGTAAATACCCCAGAGCAGGGTAAACCCAGTAAATACACCTGAGCAGGGTAATCCCCTGTAAATACCCCAGAGCAGGGTAATCCCTGTAAATACCCCAGGGCAGGGTAATCCCATGTAAATACCCCAGAGCAGGGTAAACCTGTGAATACCACAGAAGAGGGTAATCCCCTGTAAATACCCCAGAGCAGGGTAATCCCTGTAAATACCCCAGGGCAGGGTAATCCCCTGTAAATACCCCAGAGCAGGGTAATCCCTGTAAATACCCCAGAGCAGGGTAATCGCCTATAAATACCCCAGGGCAGGGTAAACCCTGTAAATACCCCAGAGCAGGGTAAACCACTGTAAATACCCCAGAGCAGGGTAATCCCCTGTAAATACCCCAGAGCAGGGTAAACTCTGTATATATCCCAGAGCAAGGTAATGCTCTGTAAATACTCCAGAGCAGGGTAAACCTGTGAATACCACAGAAGAGGGTAATCCCCTGTAAATACCCCAGAGCAGGGTAAACCACTGTAAAATCCACAGAGCAGGGTAAACCACTGTAAAATCCCCAGAGCAGGGTAAATCCTGTAAATACCCCAGAGCAGGGTAATCCCCTGTAAATACCCCAGAGCAGGGTAATCCCCTGTAAATACCCCGAGCAGGGTAAACCTGTGAATACCACAGAAGAGGGTAATCCCCTGTAAATACCCCAGAGCAGGGTAATCCCCTGTAAATACCCCAGAGCAGGGTAAACCACTGTAAAATCCCCAGAGCAGGGTAAATCCTGTAAATACCCCAGAGCAGGGTAATCCCCTGTAAATACCCCAGAGCAGGGTAATCCCCTGTAAATACCCAAGGGCAGGGTAAACCCCTGTAAATAGCCCAGAGCAGGGTAATCCCCTGTAAATACCCCAGAGCAGGGTAAATCCTGTAAATACCCCAGAGCAGGGTAATCCCCTGTAAATACCCCAGAGCAGGGTAATCCCCTGTAAATACCCCAGAGCAGGGTGGACGTGGGCCAAATACTTAGAAATGGGACTAGATTTATTTAGGATTGCTGGTCAGCATGGACTAGTTAGACCAAATGGTCTATTTCCATGTTGTATATCTCTATGAGTGAACCAGATGAGTTTTTTTTCTCCTGACAATGGTTTCATGATTATCAGTAGATTCTTAATTCAAAATATGTTTTAATCTGCCATGATAAGATTTGAACTCAAGTCTCCAGAGAATTAGTTAAATTTCCTAAATTAATAGGCCAGCAATAATACCACTGGGCCATCACACCCCTTACATAATGCTACACAAAACTCCAGTCCAATCAGCATGTTCATTTCCTGTTTTTTTAAACTAATTTGTCCGTATGGGTGATTAGACAAAGATGTGGTGCATTTTTCTGTAAAAGATCAGACAGAGTGTCTGACCAAATTTAAAATTAATGAGTTAGACTCCCTACAATAAATGGAAGATATCCCAGTCATTCAAAGCTTTTCAAGGAATTTGTAGATTATCTAAATTGTTATGATTTTTCATGCACTGCACTTATAGATTTTTCACCTTTGCCAAGCCAAAAAAACTGAATAAATTCCAAGAATCTGTAAAGGACTCATAACTCCATTTCTGAAATGTTTGCATTTGTTTAGAAAATGCATCCCTTTTTAATGATTTCAAGATGCCGAATGTTGGACTGAGGTGGACAAAGTTAAAAATCACACAACACCAGGTTATAGTCCAACAAGTTTAATTGGAAGCACTAGCTTTTGGAGCACTGCACTCCACAACCACCTAATAAAGGAGCAGTGCTCCGAAAGCTAGTGCTTCCAATTAAACCTGTTGGACTATAACCTGGTGTTGTGTGATTTTTAACTTTGCATATCCCTCTTTAAGACTGTAAAATTGGGTGCTGACCTGCTGCTGGTGTTGGAACCATGAAACACCCAAACAAAAAAAACATTGACTAAAGTATTTCTAGTTACTTCCCAGTCAGGTTTCTTCATATTCGTGACTCACTAATGTGAGTTCCAGCAACCCACAGGGTACATCAAGATATAATGCAACCGCTGAGGCTTCTTTGGCACAATACCTGCTCCTTTGGACCATGTAGGTCCATAGTACACTCATGAATATTCTCAGTTGAACGCGATTTTAGTCATGACTTGGTTGGTAACACTTTTGGCTCTGAGACATCCTTTTGGTCGTCCTGTTTGACATTCTGCCAGTCAGCAGCATGTTCCATGCTGAACTGCACAATAAAATCATTTAGATGAGGCAGCACACCAAAGACAGTGTGTTGCCTGCCTCAGTGCAAATGGACACACTTCCCAGATTCTGCTGCTCCTCAGATGATGCCTGACTGCTGTGCTTTTCCAGCACCACATTTTTTGACACTTCCCAGAGGGACAAACCAGTAAAAATAAACAGCAGTACTTGGAAATGAATGCACTGGTTGCCCTGGAGCACTGTTAGGTATATAAAACAAGTCAGACCAGTATTCATACTTCACAGATTTTAGGGTTTTCATTCCTTCTGGAAGGCTATACTTCATGACCCACTGCCTGAAAAGAGATCTTGATTATTTATTTCCCTTTTAAACTGAAAAACTAATTGAGGCCACCATGAAGGTCTTGACAAGACCGTGTTTGAGGAGTTTAGAGGTACTTGGGTGATTAAAGATGGAGTAGTAGTTTTCTAAAATGCAGAAGTGAGCTATAAGAAATTTAAGAAGCAAACAAAATTCAGCAGACTTGAAAGAAGGGCAATTTTGCCAGCAAGGTTAACAATGACAAAGGAACTGAAAATGAACGTAATATGAAAAGAACACGTAAGCTGCAAATAAAGAGTTCTTGCAAGAATTTCCATGAAGGCTAATAGCACTTTGGGAGACTATACAGAGTTAGACAAAACACAGCAAAATATTTCCCTCAAAAAAATTGTGCAGTTTTAATTCATCCATGCCACCTTCTTCAAACACTCCCTGTGACAATGTATTCCATTGCTTTACTAATCTCAGAGTAAAGGCAGTTCTCTTGATTTCCTTTAATAAAGCAAAGAACTGCAGATGTTGGATATTGGAAACAAAGTAGTGCTTGAAAAATTCAACAGGTCTGACAGAAAATACATATGCCGAGTTTGTCTGGTCTTGTAAAGACCTTCATGGTTACCTCAATTACCTCATGGTTGCCTCAATTATTCACTACTACCAGTTTCTGTTCCTGAATTCCTTATTTGATTCATTAATGATTATCTTGTTTTGATAAACTATAGAATGTCATCAATGTACATGAGATGCACAAACTAGTAAAATGAGGAAATATTTTAAATTAGAGCTACAAATTATTTTCCACCTTACCAACTCCAGTATTTATGCATTTTAAAAATGTAGTGTCAATCTGTGAAACCTAATCAGGAGCACTGATAACACTTTAAAATAAAATGTCACGTAGAGCAATCCATTTACTTATTTAAAGAACCCTTCCATTCTCAAATGCTGTCATCATCTCAAATGCAAGCCAGACAGAGAACAGCCAGGGAATTCCTAGAGGCATGGCATTCAGCCACAAACTCCATCAACAAACACATCGACCTGGACCCAATATATCAACCACTACAGCGGACAGCTGAAACTGACAACCGGAAGCGGCAGGGACAGACCACTATAAACACCGGAGGAAACATCAAAGAAGCGCTTCGCAGGAGGCTCCCAAGCACTGATGATGTCGCCTAGCCAGGGGACGAAACGTTTGCAACAAAAACTTCCAGCTCGGCGAACAGAACCACAACATAATTACACTGTAGGTGTTTTAGCTTATTACACATTTTATTACTTTGTACATGCAGTAGGTTATTCTGTACATTATTCCCCCATAGATGTGGTCGTTTTGGATGTCCATTGTTACTGTGTGTCTATAATAGATCATTACATACATTATTCTTCAGTATCCATGTCATGTTTTTGTGTACATCATTAGTTATATACAATATTATATATACAGTATTACTGTGTCAGTCTTCCTGGATGTTATGGTGTGGATATGCCAGTGTTGGACTGGGGTGTATAAAGTTAAAAATCACACACCATCAGGTTATAGTCCAACAGGTTTAGTTGGAAGCACACTAGCTTTCGGAGCACTGCTCCTTCATCAGGTGGTTGTCATGTGCCTGGATGCTATGTATATTATATTCTGTAACTGTTAAATAATTATGTAGTTTATTCTACTGTAGGCAGATGTGTTTATTTTCACTCTTGGCCTGTGTAATGTTATAATGTACATTGATAATCTGTAGGTCTGTTTGTTTCTTATGTACATTATTACTGTGTAGGTGTGTGAGCTCATTATGTACTCTATTACACTCTGGGTGGGTTATCTTATTGTACACATTATTACTCAGCTGCTTTCAGTCGTTATGTACATTTTCCCTCTGCAACTTGCTTAGTTTTTGACATAATGACTCTATAGGAGTGATATGATATATATATTATATATATAATTATTCTGTAGGTGTTTTGCATTAATATATGTGTTATTACCCTTTAGCTGTGTTATATCCACTTTTCTTCTGGAGATATTTTAGCTTGCTTTGTACATTGTCACTCTGTAGCTGTGTTGGTTTAATACGTACATAATTACGCCATAAGAATACTTTATTATCTGCATCGTTATTCTGAAGTTATATGTTAACATATTATGAACATTATTACACTGTACATGTGTTAGCTTATTCTGTGTGTTATTACTATGTCGATGTGTTCAGTTATTATAAACATTATTACTCTGTAACTAACGTTATTCTGAAGATGGTTACTCTATAGGTGTGTCAGGTCACTATATGTGTTATTATTCTGCTGCTGTTCTGGGTTAATATTTACGGTATTCCTCTGTAGGTGTGTTCAGTTATTCAGCACGTTATCATTCTGTGGGTTTATTGGGTTAAAATATATATTCTTACTGTGCAGGTTGGGTCAGGTATTCTGTATATTGTATGTGCGATGTGTTACAATATTATGTCATTACTCGATAGAATGTGTTAGTTATTATGTAGGTAAAATCAAGGACTGCAGATACTGGAAACCAGAGATCAGAGTGGTGCTGGAAAAGCACAGCAGGTCAGGCAGCATCCGAGGAGCAGGAAAATCTCTCTCCACTCTGCAGGCTCCCTGCCTCTATTCCTGATGAAGCACTTTTGCCCAAAACATCGATTTTCCTGCTCCTCGGATGCTGCCTGACCTGCTGTGCTTTTCCAGCACCACTCTAATCTTAGTTATTATGTATATCATTAATGAACATTATTACCATGTAGCTTTATGACTGTGATAGTTATTATACACATTATTACTTTGTAGCTCTGGGATATTACATAGATTATTACACTATTGGTCTACTTCATTATTATATACAGCATTACTCTCTGGATGCATTATATTTCTTTGTCCATTATTACTCTGTACCTATTTCCTGTTATTATGCCCATTATTACTCTTAGGGTGCATTAACCTATTACATACCTTATTGCTCTATGGGCCTGTTACATTGTTATGTTCAATATTACTCCGTAGATATGTGAGGTTATTTCGAACATTACTACCTTGCATTAGGTTATTATGGGCGTTATTTCTATGTCAATGTATTATATTTTCATGTGCGTTATTATTCTGTAGGTGTGTTATGTAGACTAAACCATACTTAAATTTGTAAGGTTAATTCTACATTGTTACTCTGGAGGTGGGTGAGGTTTCTATTAACATTATTACATACATTATTCCCCTGCAGAATGTGTTAGGGTATCATATCCATTACTACTGTGTAGCTGGGTTAGGGTGTCATATCCATTACTACTGTGTAGCTGGGTTAGGGTGTCATATCCATTACTACTGTGTAGCTGGGTTAGGGTGTCATATCCATTACTACTGTGTAGCTGGGTTAGGGTGTCATATCCATTACTACTGTGTAGCTGGGTTAGGGTGTCATATCCATTACTACTGTGTAGCTGGGTTAGGGTGTCATATCCATTACTACTGTGTAGCTGGGTTAGGGTGTCATATCCATTACTACTGTGTAGCTGGGTTAGGGTGTCATATCCATTACTACTGTGTAGCTGGGTTAGGGTGTCATATCCATTACTACTGTGTAGCTGGGTTAGGGTGTCATATCCATTACTACTGTGTAGCTGGGTTAGGGTGTCATATCCATTACTACTGTGTAGCTGGGTTAGGGTGTCATATCCATTACTACTGTGTAGCTGGGTTAGGGTGTCATATCCATTACTACTGTGTAGCTGGGTTAGGGTGTCATATCCATTACTACTGTGTAGCTGGGTTAGGGTGTCATATCCATTACTACTGTGTAGCTGGGTTAGGGTGTCATATCCATTACTACTGTGTAGCTGGGTTAGGGTGTCATATCCATTACTACTGTGTAGCTGGGTTAGGGTGTCATATCCATTACTACTGTGTAGCTGGGTTAGGGTGTCATATCCATTACTACTGTGTAGCTGGGTTAGGGTGTCATATCCATTACTACTGTGTAGCTGGGTTAGGGTGTCATATCCATTACTACTGTGTAGCTGGGTTAGGGTGTCATATCCATTACTACTGTGTAGCTGGGTTAGGGTGTCATATCCATTACTACTGTGTAGCTGGGTTAGGGTGTCATATCCATTACTACTGTGTAGCTGGGTTAGGGTGTCATATCCATTACTACTGTGTAGCTGGGTTAGGGTGTCATATCCATTACTACTGTGTAGCTGGGTTAGGGTGTCATATCCATTACTACTGTGTAGCTGGGTTAGGGTGTCATATCCATTACTACTGTGTAGCTGGGTTAGGGTGTCATATCCATTACTACTGTGTAGCTGGGTTAGGGTGTCATATCCATTACTACTGTGTAGCTGGGTTAGGGTGTCATATCCATTACTACTGTGTAGCTGGGTTAGGGTGTCATATCCATTACTACTGTGTAGCTGGGTTAGGGTGTCATATCCATTACTACTGTGTAGCTGGGTTAGGGTGTCATATCCATTACTACTGTGTAGCTGGGTTAGGGTGTCATATCCATTACTACTGTGTAGCTGGGTTAGGGTGTCATATCCATTACTACTGTGTAGCTGGGTTAGGGTGTCATATCCATTACTACTGTGTAGCTGGGTTAGGGTGTCATATCCATTACTACTGTGTAGCTGGGTTAGGGTGTCATATCCATTACTACTGTGTAGCTGGGTTAGGGTGTCATATCCATTACTACTGTGTAGCTGGGTTAGGGTGTCATATCCATTACTACTGTGTAGCTGGGTTAGGGTGTCATATCCATTACTACTGTGTAGCTGGGTTAGGGTGTCATATCCATTACTACTGTGTAGCTGGGTTAGGGTGTCATATCCATTACTACTGTGTAGCTGGGTTAGGGTGTCATATCCATTACTACTGTGTAGCTGGGTTAGGGTGTCATATCCATTACTACTGTGTAGCTGGGTTAGGGTGTCATATCCATTACTACTGTGTAGCTGGGTTAGGGTGTCATATCCATTACTACTGTGTAGCTGGGTTAGGGTGTCATATCCATTACTACTGTGTAGCTGGGTTAGGGTGTCATATCCATTACTACTGTGTAGCTGGGTTAGGGTGTCATATCCATTACTACTGTGTAGCTGGGTTAGGGTGTCATATCCATTACTACTGTGTAGCTGGGTTAGGGTGTCATATCCATTACTACTGTGTAGCTGGGTTAGGGTGTCATATCCATTACTACTGTGTAGCTGGGTTAGGGTGTCATATCCATTACTACTGTGTAGCTGGGTTAGGGTGTCATATCCATTACTACTGTGTAGCTGGGTTAGGGTGTCATATCCATTACTACTGTGTAGCTGGGTTAGGGTGTCATATCCATTACTACTGTGTAGCTGGGTTAGGGTGTCATATCCATTACTACTGTGTAGCTGGGTTAGGGTGTCATATCCATTACTACTGTGTAGCTGGGTTAGGGTGTCATATCCATTACTACTGTGTAGCTGGGTTAGGGTGTCATATCCATTACTACTGTGTAGCTGGGTTAGGGTGTCATATCCATTACTACTGTGTAGCTGGGTTAGGGTGTCATATCCATTACTACTGTGTAGCTGGGTTAGGGTGTCATATCCATTACTACTGTGTAGCTGGGTTAGGGTGTCATATCCATTACTACTGTGTAGCTGGGTTAGGGTGTCATATCCATTACTACTGTGTAGCTGGGTTAGGGTGTCATATCCATTACTACTGTGTAGCTGGGTTAGGGTGTCATATCCATTACTACTGTGTAGCTGGGTTAGGGTGTCATATCCATTACTACTGTGTAGCTGGGTTAGGGTGTCATATCCATTACTACTGTGTAGCTGGGTTAGGGTGTCATATCCATTACTACTGTGTAGCTGGGTTAGGGTGTCATATCCATTACTACTGTGTAGCTGGGTTAGGGTGTCATATCCATTACTACTGTGTAGCTGGGTTAGGGTGTCATATCCATTACTACTGTGTAGCTGGGTTAGGGTGTCATATCCATTACTACTGTGTAGCTGGGTTAGGGTGTCATATCCATTACTACTGTGTAGCTGGGTTAGGGTGTCATATCCATTACTACTGTGTAGCTGGGTTAGGGTGTCATATCCATTACTACTGTGTAGCTGGGTTAGGGTGTCATATCCATTACTACTGTGTAGCTGGGTTAGGGTGTCATATCCATTACTACTGTGTAGCTGGGTTAGGGTGTCATATCCATTACTACTGTGTAGCTGGGTTAGGGTGTCATATCCATTACTACTGTGTAGCTGGGTTAGGGTGTCATATCCATTACTACTGTGTAGCTGGGTTAGGGTGTCATATCCATTACTACTGTGTAGCTGGGTTAGGGTGTCATATCCATTACTACTGTGTAGCTGGGTTAGGGTGTCATATCCATTACTACTGTGTAGCTGGGTTAGGGTGTCATATCCATTACTACTGTGTAGCTGGGTTAGGGTGTCATATCCATTACTACTGTGTAGCTGGGTTAGGGTGTCATATCCATTACTACTGTGTAGCTGGGTTAGGGTGTCATATCCATTACTACTGTGTAGCTGGGTTAGGGTGTCATATCCATTACTACTGTGTAGCTGGGTTAGGGTGTCATATCCATTACTACTGTGTAGCTGGGTTAGGGTGTCATATCCATTACTACTGTGTAGCTGGGTTAGGGTGTCATATCCATTACTACTGTGTAGCTGGGTTAGGGTGTCATATCCATTACTACTGTGTAGCTGGGTTAGGGTGTCATATCCATTACTACTGTGTAGCTGGGTTAGGGTGTCATATCCATTACTACTGTGTAGCTGGGTTAGGGTGTCATATCCATTACTACTGTGTAGCTGGGTTAGGGTGTCATATCCATTACTACTGTGTAGCTGGGTTAGGGTGTCATATCCATTACTACTGTGTAGCTGGGTTAGGGTGTCATATCCATTACTACTGTGTAGCTGGGTTAGGGTGTCATATCCATTACTACTGTGTAGCTGGGTTAGGGTGTCATATCCATTACTACTGTGTAGCTGGGTTAGGGTGTCATATCCATTACTACTGTGTAGCTGGGTTAGGGTGTCATATCCATTACTACTGTGTAGCTGGGTTAGGGTGTCATATCCATTACTACTGTGTAGCTGGGTTAGGGTGTCATATCCATTACTACTGTGTAGCTGGGTTAGGGTGTCATATCCATTACTACTGTGTAGCTGGGTTAGGGTGTCATATCCATTACTACTGTGTAGCTGGGTTAGGGTGTCATATCCATTACTACTGTGTAGCTGGGTTAGGGTGTCATATCCATTACTACTGTGTAGCTGGGTTAGGGTGTCATATCCATTACTACTGTGTAGCTGGGTTAGGGTGTCATATCCATTACTACTGTGTAGCTGGGTTAGGGTGTCATATCCATTACTACTGTGTAGCTGGGTTAGGGTGTCATATCCATTACTACTGTGTAGCTGGGTTAGGGTGTCATATCCATTACTACTGTGTAGCTGGGTTAGGGTGTCATATCCATTACTACTGTGTAGCTGGGTTAGGGTGTCATATCCATTACTACTGTGTAGCTGGGTTAGGGTGTCATATCCATTACTACTGTGTAGCTGGGTTAGGGTGTCATATCCATTACTACTGTGTAGCTGGGTTAGGGTGTCATATCCATTACTACTGTGTAGCTGGGTTAGGGTGTCATATCCATTACTACTGTGTAGCTGGGTTAGGGTGTCATATCCATTACTACTGTGTAGCTGGGTTAGGGTGTCATATCCATTACTACTGTGTAGCTGGGTTAGGGTGTCATATCCATTACTACTGTGTAGCTGGGTTAGGGTGTCATATCCATTACTACTGTGTAGCTGGGTTAGGGTGTCATATCCATTACTACTGTGTAGCTGGGTTAGGGTGTCATATCCATTACTACTGTGTAGCTGGGTTAGGGTGTCATATCCATTACTACTGTGTAGCTGGGTTAGGGTGTCATATCCATTACTACTGTGTAGCTGGGTTAGGGTGTCATATCCATTACTACTGTGTAGCTGGGTTAGGGTGTCATATCCATTACTACTGTGTAGCTGGGTTAGGGTGTCATATCCATTACTACTGTGTAGCTGGGTTAGGGTGTCATATCCATTACTACTGTGTAGCTGGGTTAGGGTGTCATATCCATTACTACTGTGTAGCTGGGTTAGGGTGTCATATCCATTACTACTGTGTAGCTGGGTTAGGGTGTCATATCCATTACTACTGTGTAGCTGGGTTAGGGTGTCATATCCATTACTACTGTGTAGCTGGGTTAGGGTGTCATATCCATTACTACTGTGTAGCTGGGTTAGGGTGTCATATCCATTACTACTGTGTAGCTGGGTTAGGGTGTCATATCCATTACTACTGTGTAGCTGGGTTAGGGTGTCATATCCATTACTACTGTGTAGCTGGGTTAGGGTGTCATATCCATTACTACTGTGTAGCTGGGTTAGGGTGTCATATCCATTACTACTGTGTAGCTGGGTTAGGGTGTCATATCCATTACTACTGTGTAGCTGGGTTAGGGTGTCATATCCATTACTACTGTGTAGCTGGGTTAGGGTGTCATATCCATTACTACTGTGTAGCTGGGTTAGGGTGTCATATCCATTACTACTGTGTAGCTGGGTTAGGGTGTCATATCCATTACTACTGTGTAGCTGGGTTAGGGTGTCATATCCATTACTACTGTGTAGCTGGGTTAGGGTGTCATATCCATTACTACTGTGTAGCTGGGTTAGGGTGTCATATCCATTACTACTGTGTAGCTGGGTTAGGGTGTCATATCCATTACTACTGTGTAGCTGGGTTAGGGTGTCATATCCATTACTACTGTGTAGCTGGGTTAGGGTGTCATATCCATTACTACTGTGTAGCTGGGTTAGGGTGTCATATCCATTACTACTGTGTAGCTGGGTTAGGGTGTCATATCCATTACTACTGTGTAGCTGGGTTAGGGTGTCATATCCATTACTACTGTGTAGCTGGGTTAGGGTGTCATATCCATTACTACTGTGTAGCTGGGTTAGGGTGTCATATCCATTACTACTGTGTAGCTGGGTTAGGGTGTCATATCCATTACTACTGTGTAGCTGGGTTAGGGTGTCATATCCATTACTACTGTGTAGCTGGGTTAGGGTGTCATATCCATTACTACTGTGTAGCTGGGTTAGGGTGTCATATCCATTACTACTGTGTAGCTGGGTTAGGGTGTCATATCCATTACTACTGTGTAGCTGGGTTAGGGTGTCATATCCATTACTACTGTGTAGCTGGGTTAGGGTGTCATATCCATTACTACTGTGTAGCTGGGTTAGGGTGTCATATCCATTACTACTGTGTAGCTGGGTTAGGGTGTCATATCCATTACTACTGTGTAGCTGGGTTAGGGTGTCATATCCATTACTACTGTGTAGCTGGGTTAGGGTGTCATATCCATTACTACTGTGTAGCTGGGTTAGGGTGTCATATCCATTACTACTGTGTAGCTGGGTTAGGGTGTCATATCCATTACTACTGTGTAGCTGGGTTAGGGTGTCATATCCATTACTACTGTGTAGCTGGGTTAGGGTGTCATATCCATTACTACTGTGTAGCTGGGTTAGGGTGTCATATCCATTACTACTGTGTAGCTGGGTTAGGGTGTCATATCCATTACTACTGTGTAGCTGGGTTAGGGTGTCATATCCATTACTACTGTGTAGCTGGGTTAGGGTGTCATATCCATTACTACTGTGTAGCTGGGTTAGGGTGTCATATCCATTACTACTGTGTAGCTGGGTTAGGGTGTCATATCCATTACTACTGTGTAGCTGGGTTAGGGTGTCATATCCATTACTACTGTGTAGCTGGGTTAGGGTGTCATATCCATTACTACTGTGTAGCTGGGTTAGGGTGTCATATCCATTACTACTGTGTAGCTGGGTTAGGGTGTCATATCCATTACTACTGTGTAGCTGGGTTAGGGTGTCATATCCATTACTACTGTGTAGCTGGGTTAGGGTGTCATATCCATTACTACTGTGTAGCTGGGTTAGGGTGTCATATCCATTACTACTGTGTAGCTGGGTTAGGGTGTCATATCCATTACTACTGTGTAGCTGGGTTAGGGTGTCATATCCATTACTACTGTGTAGCTGGGTTAGGGTGTCATATCCATTACTACTGTGTAGCTGGGTTAGGGTGTCATATCCATTACTACTGTGTAGCTGGGTTAGGGTGTCATATCCATTACTACTGTGTAGCTGGGTTAGGGTGTCATATCCATTACTACTGTGTAGCTGGGTTAGGGTGTCATATCCATTACTACTGTGTAGCTGGGTTAGGGTGTCATATCCATTACTACTGTGTAGCTGGGTTAGGGTGTCATATCCATTACTACTGTGTAGCTGGGTTAGGGTGTCATATCCATTACTACTGTGTAGCTGGGTTAGGGTGTCATATCCATTACTACTGTGTAGCTGGGTTAGGGTGTCATATCCATTACTACTGTGTAGCTGCCTGACCTGCTGTGCTGTTCCAGCAATAAAGTTTCAACTTTGATCTCCAGCATCGGCAGACCTCACTTTCTCCTCTCAGCAAGAGGCCCAGCAATCACTTCTCTAGCTTCCCACAGAGTTCTCGGGTACACCTGGTCCTGGAGATTTATCCACTTTTATCCGTTTCAAAACATCCAGCACTTCCTCCTCTGTAATCTGGACATTTTGCAACATGTCACCATCTATTTCCCTACAGTCTATATCTTCCATATCCTTGTCCACAGTAAATACTGATGCAAAATATTCATTTAGTATCTCTCCCATTTTTTGTGGCTCCACACAAAGGCCACCTTGCTGATCTTTAAGGGGCCTATTCTCTCCCTAGTTACCCTTTTGTCCTTAATAGGGTATCATATCCAGTTTTAATCTGTAGCTGGGTTCGGGTACCATGCCCAATATTACTGTGTATCTAGGTTAGGGTATCATTTCCATTATTACTCTGTTGCTGTGTTAGGGTACCATTATCATTATTACTGTGTAGCTGGGTTGAGGTACTATATCCGTTATTTCTCTGTAGCTGTGTTTGAACATTATATGTGTTATTATGATTAAGATGTGTTATGTTAATATCCACATTACTATTCTGTAGTTCTGTTCGGTTATCGTTATGTCTATGTGGGTATGTTGAATTACTATGTAACGGATTACTCTGCACTTGTATGAGGTTATTATATACATTATTAAGCTGTAGCTGTTTTAGGTTGTAATTAACATTTTTACTGTGGTTATTATGTACACTATTAGTCTGTAGCAGTGCTTGCTCCTTATGGACATTGTTATTCTTTTAATATGTTATAAATCTTTTTCTTCTGTAGATGTACTCTGTTACTATATACATGATTACTGTGTGGGTATCTCGGGTTATTAAGTTGATTATGAATCTCTAGGTGTGTTCTGTTATTATCAACATTATTTGAAGGTGTGTGTACATTATTATTCTGCAAGGTTGTATCTTATATACATTATTCCTCTGTCACTTGTTAGTTATTGTATCCATTACTACTCCATACAACTAGAAGATCCTTTATCTGAAAAGCTCGGGACCAGCTGTTTTTTTCGGAATTCGGAATTTTTCAGTTTTCAGAATGTGACAGTTTAATGGTGAAATTTTTTAAAAAATCTTACCAGAGAAGCAGACTTCTAACTAAGAACGTGCTTGGCTACGTCCCCCCACGTCGTATCTGAATGACACACATGGAGTGGGTGTCAACCTGGGGTTAACTGTTTGCTCGCCAAACAGCCTTGTTAATGAGTTAAAAACTTCACAAAAAAACCTTCAGACTTCAGAGCTTTTCGGTTTTTGCATGTTCAGATGAAGGATCGTCTACCTGTAGCTATGTTGGGGTACTACATACATTATTACTCTGTAGGTGCAGCAGGTTAATATGTGTATTCTAATGTTTTAGAAGCTTTGGGTTATTCCATACATTATTTGTCAGTAACTGTATTAGTTATTTTATACCTTATTATTCAGTGGCTATGTTGGGATATTCTGAACATTATTCCTCTGTAGAAGCAGTGGGTTAATACAGGTCATTCTGCTATAACGTACATTTTGTCAACACAAATTCACTGTAACACAATTGACGAAAGGGGATGCTGTATCTAAAGGGTGAACTTTTTAAACCGGTGTTGGCTATAGTGTGATTGCATCACCAACACTTTGTTATTTGTACCGTGGAATTCTTGTAAAGCATGTGCTCACACAGGAACACGACTATCACACTATCAAAGAAATGACTGTACGTGCGTTATTTCTCTGTATATGCAGTAGTTTAATATGTATGTTATTACACTGCAGACGCTTTAGGTTATCTTATACATTACTATGCTGTAGTAGCTTTAGGTTATTATATACATTATTTCTTAGTAGCTCTTTTAGTTATTGCATACATTATTATTCAGTGGCTATGTTGGGATATTCTGAGCATTATTCCTCCATAGGAGTAGTAGGTTAATATGTATGTTGTTCCTCTGTAGGTGCAATAGATTAATATGTACATTATTACTCTGCAGGTATGGTAGATTAATATGTAGATTATTACTTTGTAGGTGTGGTAGTTTAATGTGTACATTATTACTCTGTAGGTGAATTTGGTTTTTGATGTAAATTATTACCCTGTAGGTTATTATGTATATTTTTACTCTGGAGCGATCTTTGGTTATTTTATGCATTATTACTCTGTAGCAATGTTAAATGATTATTTACACTATTACTCTGTAGTTGTGCAGTTAGTATTTACGCATTACTCTGTAGGTATAATGTATGTTATTATGCTGTAGCTGGCTTAGATGATGATGTACATTACTCAGTATGTGTATTAGGTTATTGTGTAAATTATTACTCTGCATTTCATTTGTTTTTGTAGCTCTGTGAAGGTTTCATGTTAACATAGTTTCACAGAACCTGGGAATTATTATGACACAGAAATAGGCCATTCAGCCCAATGTGACTCCACTGTCTCTGCCAATATGAATCCTGACATTGTGCCGATCTCCCGTTTTTTTGCCTGTATGCTTGTACATAATTTCTATCTAAATAATCATCTAATGCCTTCTTGTATGTCTCAATTGAAATTTCCTCTCCCGTATTTCAATGCATGCTGGCTGTTGATGCAGTTTACTCAATGCACCCACTTAGAAGATTGCTTTGGCCTGACAAACTGAGCTTGGGAGCAAAAATGGCAATACATCTATGACATAGTTGGTAGAAAGGTGTCACACTCCCCAACTTGCAAGAGGTTATGGCCAAGATTCAACACTGGCATGCAGTTCAATGTCATGTTTCTGGGAAATATGACCAAGTGTTGTGTAAATATAATCCTGCCTTTCTTAAAGTCACACTAAACAATGCTGAAGTTTACTTACTGATTGTGCTCAGCTGAGTGATATTCCGGGAGATCTCTGCAATCGTTACACTCATTTCTGTCCTGTTCCTGGAACGCTCCAAAATGGTTCCTTTTTCTTCAGACTGATTCTTTGCTGAATTACCGCTTGTTACATTCAGATCCTTCTCAATCCTGGATCTGTCTTCACTGGTTCTATTCCATTGAACTGCTCTGCCCTCCATCTCCTCATTCACTGTCTCCAGTTTCTTCGCAGCCCTTGAAATGTCACCAATGGATCCATTCAGTACATTCCAATTTCTGAAGCTCTCTATACTGGTGCCATTCCATTTAGACATGTTCCTGGAAACTTCTCCATTGATTGTATTCAACTCATTCCTTGTAAATGTTTCACTGATTTCTTCCAGGTCAGTTTTGGCCAGCTCTCCTCTGGCTGCACTGAGTTCATTCCCAGACCTGGAGGTATTTCCATGAATTACATTAACTTTAGACACATTGCTAGATTTCTTCCCACTGGTTGCTGTCACTTCATTCCCATTTTTTGTAATTGCTCCATGAGCTGCATTTCGTTCATTTCCAGATATTTTATCATTGGATACATTCAGCACATTATCATTCATACTTATTTCACCAATGATTCTAGTCTCTTTAGACACAGTCCCAGAGGTTTCTCTACTGGCAACATTTGTCTCATTCCCAATCCCGGAGATCTCCGCACTGGCAACATTAGTCTCATTCCTAGTCCCGGAGATTTCTCCACTGGCAACATTAGTCTCATTCCCAGTCCCGGAGATCTCCGCACTGGCAATATTTGTCTCATTCCCAATCCTGGAGATCTCCGGACTGGCAACATTAGTCTCATTCCCAGTCCCGGAGATTCCTTCACTGGCAACATTAGTCTCATTCCCAATCCCGGAGATCTCCGCACTGGCAACATTAATCTCATTCCCAGTCCCGGAGATTCCTCCACTGGCAACATTAGTCTCATTCCCAATCCTGGAGATCTCCGCACTGGCAACATTAGTCTCATTCCCAGTCCCGGAGATTCCTCCACTGGCAACATTAGTCTCATTCCCAATCCCAGAGATCTCCGCACTGGCATCATTAATCTCATTCCCAATCCAGGAGATTTCTCTACTGGCAACATTAGTCTCATTCCCAATCCCGGAGATCTCCGCACTGGCAACATTAGTCTCATTCCCAATCCTGGAGATCTCCGCACTGGCAATATTTGTCTCATTCCCAATCCTGGAGATCTCTGCACTGGCAATATTCATCTCATTCCCAATCCCGGAGATCTCCGCACTGACAACATTTGTCTCATTCCCAGTCCCAGAGATTTCTCTACTGGCAACATTAGTCTCATTCCCAATCCCGGAGATCTCCGCACTGGCAACATTCGTTTCATTCCCAATCCTGGAGATTTCTTTACTAGCAAGATTTGTCTCATTCCCAATCCTGGAGATCTCCGCACTGGCAACATTAGTCTCATTCCCAATCCCGGAGATCTCCGCACTGACAACATTCGTTTCATTCCCAATCCTGGAGATTTCTTTACTAGCAAGATTTGTCTCATTCCCAATCCTGGAGATCTCCGCACTGGCAACATTAGTCTCATCCCCAATCCTGGAGATTTCTCTACTGGCAACATTAGTCTCATTCCCAATCCCGGAGATCTCCGCACTGGCAACATTAGTCTCATTCCCAATCCCGGAGATCTCCGCTCTGGCAATATTTGTCTCATTCCCAGTCCCAGAGATTTCTCTACTGGCAACATTAGTCTCATTCCCAATCCCGGAGATCTCCGCACTGGCAACATTCGTCTCATTCCCAATCCTGGAGATTTCTTTACTAGCAAGATTTGTCTCATTCCCAATCCTGGAGATCTCTGCACTGGCAATATTTGTCTCATTCCCAGTCCCGGAGATCTCTCTGCTGGCTGATTTCAATTCACTTCCAATCCTGAAAATCTCCCCAATAGTTCCATTCCATTTGGAAACAATGCTGGGTAATGCTCCACTTGCAAAATTCAATTGATTCCCAGGCTTGGAGGGTTGTCCACGATGTCTATATCGTTTGGACATTTTCCAAGAAAGCTTTCTATTTCCTGCATTTGTGTCACTTCTAGTCTTGGAGATCTCTACATTGATTGCTTTTGGCCTGATTCCAATGCTGGATGCCCTTAGATTGGATGTATTCAGCTCATTCCCAGTTTTGGAGATCACTCCACTGGCTGCACTCAGATTGTTCCCAACGTATGAAGTCACTCTGATTACTGCATCTGATTCATTCCGAATCCTGGGAATTGCTGCACTCGTTACACTACAGTTGGACACAATCCTGTTCACCTCTCCACTTGTGAAATTCAGTTCATTCTCAGTCTTGGATATCTGTCCTCTGCTGTTATTCCATTGTGACACATTCCTGGTGACTTCTCCGCTGGATATATTTGGAACATTCCGTGATATTTCTCCACTGCTTGTGTTCAGCATATTCCTTGTCACATTTATTGCCCGACTGGTTTCTATCCATTTGGATCCAGGGATTGATGCTGTTCTGTTGGCTATTTTCAGTTCATTCCCATTGCTTGAATTGTTTGCAGTGACTGCATTTGATTCATTCATGATCCTGGAAATTTCTCGTCTGGTTCCATTCCAGTTGGACACATTGCCAGATATTACTCCAATGGGTATATTCCCAATAGACACAATTGCGGATACCTCTCCACTGGTTCCATTCCCGATAGAGACAATCCCGGATATCTCTCCAGTAGTTCCTTTCCCGATAGGAACCATCCCAGATAACTCTCTAATGGTTCCTTTCCCAATAGACACAACCCCAGATATATCTCCACCAGTTCCATTCCAGTTGGACACAATCCCGGATATTAATCCAATGGTTTCATTCCCAATAGACATAATCATGGATATCTCTCCACTGGTCCCATTCCTAATAGACACAATCCCGGATATCTCTCCGCTGGTCCCATTCCCAATAGACAAAATCCCAGATATCTCTCCGCTGGTCCCATTCCCAATAGACAAAATCCTGGATATCTCTCCACTGGTCCCATTCCCATTTGAAATAATCTCAGATATCTCTCCACTTGTTGCATTCCCAATGGATACAATCCCAGATTTCCCTTCATTGGTTCCATTCCTGTTTGACACAATCCCAGATATCTCTCTACAGGTCCCATTCCCGTCGGACACATTCCTCGATATCACCTCACTGGTTCCGTTCCTGATAGACACATTCTTGGATATATCTTCATCAGTTCCATTCCCAATAGACACATTCCTGAATATCACCTCACTGGTTCCATTCCCAATAGACACATTCCTGAATATCACTTCACCGGTTCCATTTCCAATAGACACATTCTTGGATATATCTTCACCGGTTCCATTTCCAATAGACACATTCCTCAATATCACTTCACTGGTTCCATTCCCAATAGACACATTCTTGGATATATCTTCACCGGTTCCATTCCTAATAGACACATTCCTGAATATCACTTCACCGGTTCCATTCCCAATAGACACATTCCTGAATATCACTTCACTGGTTCCATTCCCAATAGATGCATTGCTCAATATGTCTCCACTCGTTCTATTCCAGTTGGTAAAATTCCCAGATATTTCTCCATTGGCTCCATTCCTGATAGACACAATACCGGATAACTCTCTACTGACTGCAATTAGCTCATTCCTAGTTTTGAACTGGCCACCTCCATTTGCATTTAATTCATTCTCATTTCTAATAATCTTATTAATGGTTTCATTTTGTTTCAGCTCATTTCCAAGTACTTGTTCATTGCTTAATATCAGGTCACTCCCATTCCTGGGATCATCCATGTTGATTCTATTTTGTTCAGACACATTCCAGGAAAACTGTCCAGTAACAGCTTGCAGCTCATTCTCAGTCCTGGTTTTCTCTCCAATGGTTTTATTCTGTCTGGACACATGACCAGAGATCTCTGATTCATTCCCAATCCCGGATTTCTCTCCAGTAGCTACATTCCAGTTGTACACATTCCCGGCTTGTTGTCTAGTTCCATTGCAGTTCGACACGGTGGTGGACAGTTCACCTCTGCCTGCATCCAGCTCATTCCCATTCCTCAATTTTTCTTCACCGGTTCCATTCATTCCAGTTCTAATTCTGGAGACACCTTCATTGGTTACAATCAACTGGGTTCCATTCCCACTGATGTCTCCCCACACTTTACAGAAATAGACCCCAGTGTCATTAGGCTGCACGTTTGTGATGGTCAGAATGAAGCTGTTATTGGAGGGCTCTCTGGAAGACTGGAACCGCTCAGTGAATCCTGGGCTCCATTGTGTGATGTTCCTCACATCATCTGTTAAAACCCACTCCGTGCTGTTCTCTTGTTGTTCCCGGTACCAGTGAACATCAGTGTGTGTCACTGCGGCGTTCATCACGGTGCACTGTAACCGGGCAGTGTGACCCTCAGTGACACGTTCCAGGATCGGAGACTGGTAAATGACTGGGGCGTTTGCACCTTTAAGAGAAAACATGTGAACAAATTAAAACCAGGTCTAGTGTCTTCACTGTTTTCTGTCAAACTAAATCTGACAATGTTTTACACATAGATTTATTAAAGTGAAGTCCATCAAGTCTCTGCAACCTCTGCATCAGTTCCATTCCTCCTGTCTGTTCATGTAGTCCTGAAAGTTGACGGCCCTCATGCCTATCCAGCATTCTTTCAAATCATAAGTCTATAAAAGATAGGAGCTGAACAAGGCCACTCAGCCCATTCAATCTACTCTGCCAATCAGTCAGATTGTGGCTGATCCTCAACTCCACTTGTCTGCCTTTTCCCTATAACTCTCAATTCCCTTCCTTTAAAGCTCTGTCTCTCTCAGCCTTGTATAGATCTTATTACCCAGCCTTGACAGCCTTCTTTGTGAAGGATTCCACAGATACACCAACTGTCTGAGAGAAGAATTTCCTCCTCATCTCTGTCTTAAATGGGTGACCCTTATTCTGAGGAGAAAGTGAGGACTGCAGATGCTGGAGATCAGAGCTGAAAATGTGTTGCTGGAAAAGCGCAGCAGGTCAGGCAGCATCCAAGGGGCAGGAGAATCGACGTTTCGGGCATGAGCCCTTCTTCAGACACACTTTCCTCATTCCTGAAGAAGGGTTCATGCCCGAAACGTCGATTCTCCTGCTCCTTGGATGCTGCCTGACCTGCTGCGCTTTTCCAGCAACACATTTTCAGCTCTGACCCTTATTCTGAGTTTCTGCTCTCCAGCCTCAGACTCTCCCACAAGGGGAACAATCTCTCTGCATTGACCTTGTCAAGTCCCCTTGAGGACCTAAAAATCTGGATTTAGGCTGTTGTCAGGAGCAACCATTTAATGCATGCTTTTATTAACCACAAAATGGCTTCTTAATGCAAGTAACAAGATGGCTTCAAGGAGCAATGGTATCTAACTCTGCTGAAAACTGCATTCCTGAACTAATTGAAAGAGATTAGCAAAACAATGCCCTGTTCATAGTATGAATTAACTAAGTAAGATATGACATTATTAAAGTATCCTAAATTAACCGTGGAAACCAGGTGTCCTGGAGATAAAGACGTGCAAAACAAGTCAGTTCCCAGGAAATATCATTGGTTTAACTTTATGTCTATTTATCATTTTATTTCATTTTATTGGATTAATTTTGCAGTTAAGGCTGTTCTGGTTGTTAAGAGACTTATAAAAGTTGCTTGTGTTTAAGTTAAGACATAGCAGCTTTTTCAGAGTACTCAGAGGTGCTTAACCCGGGTGTTGCTGGATAACCTATGCCTGGCGTCATAATAAATTGTTGAATCAGACCGAGCTGCTAGTGTTTATTTGACCAATCAGGGAACCAAGGGGCCTCTCCCAGGGTTCCAGACTTACACCCTCAGAATCTTTTATGTTTCAGTAAAGTTGTCTCTCATTCTTCTATATTCTAATGAGTACAGGCCCAATGAATGTAACCTCTTCTCATAAAGCAGTCCCTCCATACCAGGTTCAGCCCAGTGATCCTGCTCCAGACTACGCTGATGTCAATATATCATTCCCTAGATAAGGGGCCAGAAACTTCACAATATTCCAGCTATAGTCCAGTGAGTACCTTGCAGAGTTTTAGCAAAACCTCCCTACTTTTATATTCCATTCATTTTGAAATAAAGGACAGCTGCCATTTTTCCTCCCCGCAACCTACAGAACTGGATGCCAGCTTTTTTATGATTCGTGGATGAGGACTCTCAAATCCCACTGTTCTGTAGCTTTCTGCAGTTTTTCTCCATTCATATAATCTTCATTTCCCCTATTCCTGCCAAAGTTCTCCACATTATATCCTATTTGGCTGGTTTGTACCCAATCACTTAACATGTCTTTTTCTTTTATTCACTTGTGAGACACGGCAAATTTTTATTGCCTGTCCCTATTTGCCCCTTGTCTATTTGCCTCCAGCCAAGATGTGGGGGTGCCAGTATTGGACTGGGCTAGACAAGTTCAGAAGTCACATGACCCCAGATTATAGTCCGACAGGTTTATCTGAGATCACAAGCTTTTGGAGCGCTGCCCCTTCATCAGGTGAAGCCACTTAACCTGAAAGCTTGTGATTTCAAATAAACCTATTGGACTATAACCTGGTGTTGTATGACTTCTGACTTCCTCCAGCCAAATGTTTGATAGGTTTCAGGTCATTATCAAACACTGTGTAAAATTGCTCTCACTCATATCTCCCTCTGTGCCTCTTGCTCAAAATCACAAGCAAATCCTGTGCAGGCAGAGGTTTCCCTCTCTATCTTTTTCAGACCCATCATGATTTTACACTGCCGTGGTTCTGTTTGCTGAGCTGGAAGTTTTTGTTGCAAACGTTTCGTCCCCTGTCTAGGTGACATCCTCAGTGCTTGGGAGCCTCCTGTGAAGCACTTCTGTGGTGTTTTCTCCGGCATTTGTAGTGGCCTGTCCCTGCTGCTTCCGGTTGTCAGTT
>NC_057718.1:2067337-2071402 GCF_004010195.1 Chiloscyllium plagiosum | reverse complement strand
CTGTTGTTAGAATACTGAATGGACTCACAGACTCTTAACATTCACCTGTACCTGTGTTTTGGTTTTTGCCGCTGTTTACCTATTATTTACCTTTCTATGTGACTTAACTCTGTAATCTGCCTGTATTGCTCACAAGACAAAGCTTTCACTGTGCCTCGGTACACGTGACAATAAATTCAATTCTATTCAATGCCCCTTGGGGAGGGAATGCGAGGATTCTGACCCAGTGACACTGAAGGAGCTGCAATATATTTCCAAGTCAGGATGGTGTGCAGCTTGGAGGGGAACTTGCAGGGGGTGGTATTCCCATGTATCTGGTGCCCTTGTCCTTCCAGATGGAAGTGGTCGTGGATTTGGAAGGTGCTGTCTGAGAATCTTTGGTGAATTTTTGGGCTGCATCTTGTGGATAGTACATAGTGCTGCTACTGAGTGTCAGTGGTGGAGGGAGGGGAATGCTGAAGGTGGTGGTTCTGAAGACATCCAAAAAAGGTAAAACAGCTGGCTATTTGGCACATTGAATCTGCTCAGCCACTCAATACGATGCTGCCTGCTTTGGGAGAGGATAGCACACTTACTCCTTCCTCTCAAACAGACAATTATTGCTTCAAGTTCATCTTGAAACACAATCTATGCTGAGACTTTGAGGGTACTGAGGGATTGCTGCACTACTGGAGACAACATCTCTCAGATATGATGTTAAACCAGGGTCAGGTTTGCTCTTATACTTTGAGTCAAATATCCTTTAATTTTATTTGAAGCAGAGCAGGAGGCCAGTTCTCTTACTCAATGTTTATCATTATTAGCATTATTAAACCAGATTCTTTTGCTACTCTGGGATCTCACTGTACACAAATTGAGTTTGTGTTTCTGATGGAACAAAGCTTACATTTCACTGGGCCATTCTAAAGGCTGTGAAAAGTGCCCATTGGTTCAACTTTTATGTCTTAAACAGAGACCTGGAACAATTAAGGTGTTATCTTTGATCTGGGACTTAGTGTGTGATCAGGATTCTGTGCAGGGGATAGTTATAACAGAGTGCCATCTGCTAAAAGCCCTCAACCCTCTCTCCTGTCAGAGTAACCCAGTGAGAACTCCCTTCCTTCCACTACTGTTGCTTGCAACTATATTATTGTTTACCACTTTCTTAAAAAATTCAGTATTCTAGAGACAATCAATAGTTTTTATTGGCTAGACCAAAGAGAAGATTATCGTCCACTGGCTGATGTGTTTGTACCTATGATCTTGTCCTGAATCACATTGCCAGGAATCAGACTGGGATCCCCTCTCTATTAGTTACTGCCCAGGGATTAATCTCCAGCTTCCAAATGAATCTAGTGTCTTTGAGCTGTCTTCATTTGAGATATCGCTGACCTTCAGGATTGAGCCCTCAGCAATTGGTTCGGGTTGTTTTTTCTGAACTGATAATGCTCATCTTATCATACAGTTGGCTCTCAGTGTGTGCAGTGCCCAATGAAAAGGACTTGGGTGTGTGGGGAGGAGCAAGGGAGATCATGGGTGTTAACAGGAGGGAACCCAGCAGTACATTGACTAACACATTGGCGGAATGAGACTTGGTCAAGTCCTCTGTTTGGAAGGTGAATTTGAGTGTGGGATGGGGCCTGTTGAGGTATCAAGAGTATGGTGCTGGAAATGCTCAGCAGGCCAGGCAACATCCAAGGAGCAGGAGAATCGATGTTTCAGGCATAAGCCCTTCATCAGGAAGGCTTACAAAAGGCTGGTGAAGAGTTTATGCCTGAAACGTCGATTCTCCTGCTCCTCAGATGCCTCATCTTATCATACAGTTGGCTCTCAGTGTGTGCAGTGCCCAATGAAAAGGACTTGGGTGTGTGGGGAGGAGCAAGGGAGATCATGGGTGTTAACAGGAGGGAACCCAGCAGTACATTGACTACACATTTCCTGGAATGAGACTTGGTCAAGTCCTCTGTTTGGAAGGTGAATTTGAGTGTGGGATGGGGCCTGTTGAGGTATCAAGAGTATGGTGCTGGAAACCCTCAGCAGGCCAGGCAACATCCAAGGAGCAGGAGAATCGATGTTTCGGGCATAAGCCCTTCATCAGGAAGGCTTACAAAAGGCTGGTGAAGAGTTTATGCCTGAAACATCGATTCTCCTGCTCCTCAGATGCTGCCTGATCTGCTGTGCTTTTCTAGCACCACACTCTCGAGTCTGACTCTCCAGCATCTGCAGTCCTCACTTTCGCCTGTTGAGGTGTGTAAAGATTTTCTGGCATTGCAGGTATACATTCAAGTATCACCAATGTTTTGGGAATATGCAAGGAATAGGAGGGCTGGGGTCAAACTGCCATTCCCAGTCAGAATCATCACTAGGTGTTCGCAAGAGGGGATCCCAAAGCAACACATACATTAAAACTGAACATGTTGGCTGCCAATATAATTATCCCAGTGTTATCTAACAGATTGCCAGTGCAGTGGGTGTGAATATTATCTGAAATGTTCTTACTGGTCACATTTAGTTGAGTTCCTGTTCCATATACCGATCCCCACACACTGCAGATGTATGTGCCAGTGTCACTGGGCTGCACAGTGCTGATGGTCAGGACGAAGCTGTTACTGGTGAGGTCTCTGGATGGTTGGATATGGTCAGCCACTCGGTGAGACCTGGTGATGTAGTTATAGACGGAGTGAGTCAGCAGCCAGCGCCTCTGGTTTCCCCGTATCTGCCGTTCCCAGTATACAGTAGTGTCACCCACACTGTGGCCGTCCATGGTGCACTGCATCTGTGCTGTCATTCCCTCTTTGACCTGCATCACTTCTGGATGCTGAAGGAGGAGTGGAATTGTCTTAAATTCTGCCAATAGGAAAATAGTTGACAACCAGTTAAATTGCCTCACTCTTTAACATGATCCTTCTATAACTGGTTTCTGCTGGCTCTGTCACCACACTGGTCAAAGTGGGAGGACGTTCATGTCACACAGCATTGACGAGATGGGCAGAACGGCCTTTTCTGTGCCGTACGTTCAATGCAATCTGACAGCGTAAACACCGCTTGGAGATGAAGCTCCTATCCAGGGCGGATCAACATGAGTTTATCTCGCGATTTCTGAATTCATTGGGAATGAAAGGACAGCTGGTGAGATGTTAACTCATTCCTAGTGCCATCCTTCAGTCTACAGGCTCTGTCTGAAATCTATCCTATTGAAGGCTGAGATTGATAGTTCTTGATCGATCGGGAAATCAGGTGTTATGGGGAAAGGGCAGGAAAGTGGATACGAGGAATGTTGGATCAGCTGCGATCCTACTGGATGGTGGAGCGGGCTTGAGGGAGCAAAAGGTCTATTTCTTGTTATCTTCTTTCACCAAACTGCTCAGAACCAAATGATGCCATGGGGACCCTGGTTAGGAATTTGGACAGAGCCTGGGGCTGACAGCAGGTTTCGAGGCGATTTAAGGATGAATTGTATCACACTGAGGCCGGGGGTGTACCTGAAAGGATGTGGGGATGGGGCCCATCACAATATTGAAGGAGTGCTTAATAAGCCAATCAGCTAAAGAACCACAACATACAAGGCTACAAATCGGCTCGGAATACATGGGACAAGTTAAAAGAGTCACCGAACACGAAACATTACCAGAGATAAATGTTTTTGTGCAGAAAATGCTGAATGATTATTGGTGGGAACTGGTGGAATATTTGTTTATATCATGTCAGTTATTTGCAGTTGGGATTCATCAGAATAACAAAATTAGAAAGTGGAGTTGGAATATAAGAGGAGGCAACTGGAAGCCTGGACTCAAGTTGGGAATGTGAGTATTTTCGGTGCGGAAAGGTACTTATTAACTTCAGTGTTGGTTGTGAGTGTAACATTTAATCGTTAATAAATAGCAGGCTTTGTGACAATGTGACTAAGAATTCAAATTCTGACATAAACAGGTGACTGCAAAATATTGCAGTTATTGAAAACGTAGGAGATTCTCAGTAGGCCAGGAGGTAGCTGTGACAGGCAGAGACCACATTGGGTCAGACTGAGACTCCACACCCACTGACACCCACCCCCTCACCCTGACACACCCAGCCCCTCACCCTGAC
>NC_057718.1:2050121-2066381 GCF_004010195.1 Chiloscyllium plagiosum | reverse complement strand
CTGATCCCCCATCAGCTTTACCCACCTCATGTAACACTCCCACTCCACCTCACCCTGCCCTCCCTTCTCCCTCACCATCTCCATCATGCTGCCCCACTCCCTCTCACCGAGCTATCCCCCTACCCCCTTACCCACCTGCACCCTCCCAGCTCCCCTTCACCCACCTGCCTCCAACTACCCAGCATTCTCACACACTTGCCGACACACCATCCCTCTCCTTCTCACTCCGGCTTCGCAAAGTGCTACTGGGTAACGAGGGGTTCAAAGGTAATGGGTAGAAAGCAAGAGAATGGGGTTGAGAAACTTACCAGCCATGATTGAATGGTGGGCTCAATGGGCTGAATTGCCTAATTTCTGCTCCTACATCGCATGGTCTTATAGAATCTTGTCAGTCGGTGAGTGGATAGAGTTAGGAATTTTCTGCTGAGATTTCGGGTGGGGAACAGTGTGTGAATGTGTCTGCTAATGTAGGCTGTATGAGAAAGACAGAACTGAGAGTTACAGCAAACACACACAAGTCTATGGGCCAAGTGCTGGGAATTGGAATTAGAATAGCAGTTGTTTTTGACCAGTGTGGATGTGATGGGCCAAAGGGCCTTTTTTCTGACCTCGAGCCCTCTATGTTTCTATAATACACCAATTACAGCAGCATGGTGGCTCAGTAGTTAGCACTGCTGCCTCACAGCACCAGGGAACAGGTTTGATTCCATCCTCGGGTTCACTATCTGTATGAAGTTTACACATTCTCCCCGCGTCTGCAAGGGTTTCCTCCTACAGTCCAGAGATGTGCAGGTTAGGTGGATCAGCCAAGGGAAATGTAGGGTTGCAGGAATAGGGGAGGGGATGCCCCTCAGATGGATGGTGTGGACGTGATGAACCAAATGGCCTGCTTTTACACTATAGGGATTCCATATAAAATTCGATACAAAAAGAAGATAAACATTTAATTTATATGGCATCTTTCTTACCTTCAAGACATTCATATTAACTGTATAGCAAATAAATTAAAAACTTGGCAGTCAATTTATGCATATAAGTTGGTGACACAATAATCCGTTTTGGTGCTGTTGGCTGAGAGATGAATATCAGGCCAGATCTTATCTCACATTCAGGGTGTCAGTATCCCATTAAGGTTATCACTGGGTCATAGCATGTGGCTTGACAGAATAAAGATCTCAGAGCTGAAAATGTGTTGCTGGAAAAGCGCAGCAGGTCAGGCAGCATCCAAGGAGCAGGAGAATCGACGTTTCGGGCATGAGCCCTTCTTCTTTCCTGAAATGTCCTGCTGCGCTTTTCCAGCAACACATTTTCAGCTCTGATCTCCAGCATCTGCAGTCCTCATTTTCTCCTAGAATAAAGATCTCAGACAGGTTACTGAGGGAAGCGGGAGAAGAAATAACTGCAGCATCCTTGAACACAGGTGAGGTCCTGGAGGACTGGAAAATTGCTAATATTGTCCCCTTGTTTAAGAAGGATAGCTGGGATAATCCAGGTAATTACAGACCAGTGAGCCTGACATCAGTGGTAGGAAAGCTGCTGGAAAAGTTACTGAGGGATAGGATCTGTTCCCATTTGGAAGGAAATGGGATTATCAGTAATGGGCAGCATGGTCTTGTGCAGGGAAGGTCATGTCTTACAAACCTAATAGAATTCTTTGAGGAGGTGACAAAGTTGATTGACAAGGGAAGGGCTGTAGATGGCATATACATGGACTTTAGTAAGGTGTTTGATAAGGTTCCCCATGGTAGGCTGATGGAGAAAGTGAAGTCGCATGGAGTCCAGGGTGTTCTCGCTAGGTGGATAGAGAACGGGCTGGGCAACAGGAGACACAGAGTGGTAGTGGAAGGGAGTTTCTCAAAATGGAGACCTGTGACCGGTGGTGTTCCACAGGGATCTGTGCTGGGACCATTACTGTTTGTGATATACATAAATGATCTGGAGGAAGGTATCAGTTGCCTGATTAGCAAGTTTGCAGATGACACTAAGGTTGGTGGAGTAGGAGATAGTGAAGGGGGCTGTCAGAGAATACTGCAGAATATAAACAGATTGGAGAGTTGGGCAGAGAAGTGGCAGATGGAGGTAAATCTGGGCAAATGCGAGGTGATACATTTTGGAAGATCCAATTCCAGAGCAAAGAGTAAATGGAAAAGCCCTGAGGAATATTGATGTACAGAGAGATCTGGGTGTTCAGGTCCATTGTTCCCTGAAGGTGGCAACGCAGGTCAGTAAAGTAGTCAAGAAGGCATACAGCATGCTTTCCTTCATGGACGGGGCATTGAGTACAAGAGTTGACAGGTCATGTTACAGTTTGGTTCGGCCACATTTAGAATACTGCGTACAGTTCTGGTAGGTTTGGAGAGGGTGCAGAGGAGGTTCACCAGGACGTTGCCTGGTATGGAGGGTGCTAGCTGTGAGGAGAGGTTGAGTAGATTAGGATTATTTTCATTGGAAAGATAAGGGTTGAGGGGGGAACCTGATTGATGTCTACAAAATCATGAGACAGGGTGAATACTAAGAAGCTTTTTCCCACAGTGGGGGACTCTATTACTAGGGGTCACAAGTTCAAAGTGAGAGCGGAAGGGTTCAAGGGAGATAAACGTGGAAAATTCTTTACACAGAGGGTGGTGGGTGCATGGAATGCATTGCCAGTGGAGGTGGTAGAGGTGGGCACGATAGTATCATTTAAGCTGCATCTAGACAGATACATGAATAGGCAGGGAGCAGAGAGACACAGATCTTTAGAAAATAGGTGACAGGTTTAGATAGAGGATCTGGATCAGCACAGGCTTGGAGGGCCGTAGGGCCTGTTCCTGTGCTGTAATGTTCTTGGGTCTTTGTTCCACTTTACCTCCAATCACCAGGAGCATGACACTCCATTGAAAGCATGATGCTCAGTGTCAGCTAATAGCTTAAGGTTAGCCCAAACAGTGATGTTGCTGTGAATGTGATTGTATGTCTATAATAACCAGCTGTAATAAGCATTGTTGAATCTTTCAATAGCACATTACCCATATCCTAGGTTTTTTTACAATTGAAAGATAACATAAGCACAACATATCCTCCACATCACAGGCACCGGGCAGAGTTCCCCTGCTCCTTATTGAATTATTGCCACAGCATTCTTAGCTTCCCCCTGCCAGGGTAGGCAGGAACCTTGGTTTAACACCACAGCATGTCTGGCAGTGCAGCACTCCCCCGGTTAGTACAGGGACTGGCTGGCAGTTAGTGGGAAGCACCCTCCTCTCGAATCCAGAACACTGCACGATGTAGGAGCAGGGCAAGGCCATCGAAGGATTGTTTCAAAATTACAACCAATGCACCCACTGTCTCTCTGCAGCTCCGTCTTATGGGCTGCAAGTCATTAGGGCCAGAGGACATCTCTGCCTTTAGCCCCATTAGGTCATCTGATCGTATGTCTCTAATGATGGTGATGGCACTTCGTTCAGGGGGAGGGGGAAACACTGCATTGTCCTCATCTTCTACCTTTCTGATGGGAACCAGCCTGTGCACAGCAAGATCCCACAATCAGCAATGAGAAAATGGCCAAAATATCGGTTGACACAGAAGTATCAGTCAGGGTTCTGAGAAGAGTTTGTTTCATTCAAAAGGATGGCCTCCTCCTGTACCACACTGGCGCATCAGCGTGGACTACCTGCTGAATTCTCAGGTGACATGTTCAAACCTGAGTCTTTGTGATTGGGTGGCAGCCTCATTGAGACACAACTTACAGCCCTGGGAGCAACAGACAACATGGTTCCTGGGTGGACCTCACCTCCCCCCTCCCCCCGTGACAGTCACATAACCATGGAAGAGTTTACTACACCAGCACAAAATGTATCGAAAGTAACCAAAGGACATTTAAAAACCTTCTATTATTAGAAATTATTAGAGAGGAGCCTCTGTTTAATCACCAATGTGATGGAAGCCAGGCACTGTACTGTACTGTACTGTGTGTACTAGCCTGGATTACATTGCTAGGTTTGAAATAATTTACAATGAAACGTTAAAGATAAAAAGGAAGCTTGAGTTATTTTGAGCAAAGGGTTATTTTTAACTGTGGCTTGCAAAGTGTCACTTTCACATCTGGATTTAATCTTTTGCTGAGTTTGTGCAGAAGCAATTGGATTAAAGGGAGTCCGTTTATCCCACACATAAACAAGAACCAAGCATTTGTCAGAGTGTGACATGAGGTTATCCACTTCAGCAGGAGGAAGAAAGGTGCAGATTATTTCTTAAACGATGAGAGATTGTGTTGGTGTCCGAAGGGAGCTGGATGCCTTTGTAAGTCATTGAAAGCTAGCATGGAGATGGAACCAGCAATACTAAACTTAAAGGAATGTTAGTGTCCATCATAGCAACAGCATGGTCTTGCTTCAGTTGTAGAAAACGCTAGTGGAAGTGCTGCTGGAATATTGCGAGCACTACTGGTCCCTTTGCCTGAGGAAGGATAGTCTTGCTGCAGAGGTTCATTAGACTGACCCCTGCGATGGTGGGACTGTCACATGAAGAGAGATTGAAGAGACTTGGTCTGTAATCTCGAGAGTTTGGAACAATGAGAGGTGATCTTATAGAAATGAACAATATTCTTATAGGGCGAGACAAGCTCAGTACTGGAAGGATGTTGGCCTGACAGTAGGGACTGACCAGGTGACACAGTCAGAGGCTGGTGAATCTTTGGTATTCACTCTTCCAGAGGAAGAGCTGTGAAATTATCGAGTAATTTCAAGCCAGAGATCAATAGATTTCTATTTACTCATGAATCACAGAAAATGGTGTTAGAGCCGATGGTCAGCCAAATTCTGGAATAGTAGAGCAGGATTGAGGGGCTGAATGTTCCTCTGATCTTAATCATCGAATGGTCACATAACAGAAGGAAGCCATCCAGGCCAACATGCCAACACTGACATGAACAATTCACCAAGTGCCACTGCTCTGCCTTTTGCCCGTGGCTCTACAATGTGGTTTTTCTCAGGCTGATCATCAAAGGCCCTCTTCACTGCCTCAGTTGAACCTGCCTCCACCACGTTTCCAGGCTGGGTATTCCAGACCCTCACTACTCGCTGGGTGAAAAGGTTAGTCGTCTTATCGCAATTGCTTCTTTGGCCAATCACCTTACACCTAAATCTCAATCCTTGCACTAATGAGATGTTTCTCCCTGTCATTCTGTCCAGACTCCTCATTGTACTGAACACCTTGATTTTGAACACCCTGATCAGATCTCCTTCCCACCTTCTCTTCTCCAGAGAGCAGTCACAGCCCCACCAATCTCTCCACCTCCCTGATGTTCCTCAGCCTTGAGGCCATTCTTATCAATCCTTGCTGGACCATCTCCAAAGCCCTCATACTCTTTGAAAGTGTGGAATCCAGAACTGGATACAGTGCTCCACTAGTGTTTAATACAGCTTGAACTAAATTCATTGCTCTTTTTTTCTATCACCCGATTAATAAAGCCCAGAAGTTTGTATCTTTTTAACTGCTCTCTGAACCTGCCCTCTCATTGATTCATTCACATGTCCATCCAAGGCTCTCAGCTCCCTGCACCCCATGGGTTTTAATGTCTGACCCTGCATCCTTCATTCATTAATCACTTCCCACTCATCATTAATGTTCATTTAGTTTTATCATGTTTACATTTGTATCATGGAATGCCTGCAGTGTGGAAACAGGCCACACTGACCCCCCCGAAGAGTATCCCAACCAAACCAATTTCCCAACCCTGTAACTCTGCATTGGTCCCTGACTAATGCACCTCACCTACTCATCCCTGAACACCATGGGAAATCTGGCATGGCCAATTCACCTAACCTGTACATCTTTGGATTGGATTGTGGGAGGAAACCGGAGTACCCGGAGGAAACCCACGCAGACAGGGGGAGAAACTCCACACAGACAGTCACCTGAGGCTGGAATCGAACCTGGGTCCCTGACGCTGTGAGGCAGCAGCTCTAACCACTGAGCCACCGTGCTGCCCAATGTAAGATTAATACTGTGCAATCAGTCCACTTTTGATACTTGTCATTCTTTAATAAATATGGTTCAATTAACATTGAAAAGAAAATGTTACATAAATAGAGGTGACAAAGGTGCGGGATAAATTAAACACTTGGATCTGAAATTTGCATCTGACCAATTGTTGGAATCTCTGGAATAAGGTCGTGGTAAACTTTCCATCAGCAGTTAGCGTTGGACAGACTGAGACCTTTTCTCTGTCAGAAATGGCTTCAGTTGTCCGAGTCAGTTCCAGGGCTGTGAAGGATGTGAGGAGATTGTGCAGCTGGCAAGGTTATGTGAACCATCCAGGAGGGCAACACAGAATGAGCAAGAGGAGTCATCTGCTGACTCACACCCTCCCTCCCACAATGTTAATATTCACCCCACCCCACAATACTGACTCCACTCCCAAACTCCACACTGTACTAGAGAACTTATACTGTTCAGTGATACTCCCAGCACCCTACACCATTGACAGCAGTCAGCTGTGTAGAAATAACCATTTTTGAATCAGTCAACATTCCCCATCCTGACTTCGAAATAGATCACCGTTCCTTCACTCTCACTGGGTCAGAATCCTGGAATTCCCTCCCTAAGAGCATTGTGGATCATCCCACAGCACATGGACTGCAGCAGTTCAAGAAGGTAGCTCACCCCCATCTTCTCAAGGGGCAACTAGGGACGGGCAACAAATTCTGGCCCAGCCAGTGATGCAGACATCATTTGATAGAATTTTTTTTAAATCCATTTGAAATAAGTCAGGAAAAAAATATGATGAATGTTTTAAAAGCTACCCTTTAAAATGGACCAATTTAAACAGATTCACATTGAATGTTGTTGCTTAGAGGGAGAGGGCAGTAACAAGAGAAAGCCCAGTGAGTGGTTTTGTACTGAAATGATGAATGAAGTGTTTTAATTTACAAATACAGAGAGCAGAGTCAAAAAGCTGGAAAAGTACAGCCGCTCAGGCAGCATCTGAGGAGTAAGAGAGTCAATGTTTTTGGAATTGATTGGATGGGTCAATGGGCTGAGGAGTGGCAGATGGACTTTAATTTAGAGAAATGTGAGTGTTGCCTTTTGGTCAAGCAATCCATGCAGGACTGACACAGTTAAGGAGTGTGCTGCAGAACAAAGAGACCTTGGAGTGCAGGTTCATAGCTCCTTGAAAGTGGAGTCCCAGGTAGATAGGATAGTGAAGAAGGCATTTGGTATGCTTTCCTTTATTGGTCAGAGTATTGAGTACAGGAGTTGGGAGGTCATGTTGCAGCTGTACAGGACATTGGTTCGGTCACATTTGGAATATTGTGTTCAGTTCTGGTCTCCCTGTTATAGGGAAGATGTTGTGAAACTTTGAAAGGTGTGGGAAAAGATTTACAAAGCAGTTGCCAGATTTGGAAAGTTTGAGCTACAGGGAGAGGCTGAACAGGCCAGAGATATTTTCCCTGGAGCATTGAAGGCTGAGGGGTGACCTTATAGATGTTTGTAAGGGGCATGGATTGGGTGAACACCCAGGGTCTTTTCCCCATGTTAGGGGAATCCTAAACTAGAGGGCATATTTTTGAGGTGAGAGGCGAGTGATTTAAATGGGACCTGAGGGGCAGCTTTTTCGCGCTGAGGGTGGTGTATGTGTGGAGTGGGCTGCAAGGGGAGATGGTGGGGGCTGGTGCAGTTGCGGCAGTTGGAGGGTATCTGGATGAGTGCGTGAATTAGGGGGAGTGGGATTTAAAGGGATATGGGACAAATGCTGATGACTGGGACGAGATTATTTGGGATATGTGATCAGCATGGACAAGTTGGACCAATATACCAACCACTACAGCGGACAGCTGAAACTGACAACCGGAAGCGGCAGGGACAGGCCACTATAAACACCGGAGGAAACACCACAGAAGCGCTTCGCAGGAGGCTCCCAAGCACTGATGATGTCGCCTAGCCAGGGGACGAAATGTTTGCAACAAAAACTTCCAGCTCGGCGAACAGAACCACAACAACGAGCTACAAATCTTCGCACAAACTTTGGACCAAAGGGTCTGTTTCCATGCTGTATGACTCTAATCGTCTTTGGTGATAGCAGAAGTGTGGTTGTGAAAACTGGACTTGCAGAGCAGCTTTCAAAGATGTTTTGCCCTTACTGGGAGCAGAAGAAGTTACAATGAAATCTTTCATTTGTGAGGCAGCAACTGAGTGAGTGGGTACATCTGGGATTTTGGTGGAAAGTGGGAATTCATTGCACTGTGGGGATGAAATACTTTAAGGTTTACCGGCAGGAAGTAAAATGTGCTGAGGGGGAGCCGAGTGAAGGGTTAAGTGGGTTTTTGTTTTAAACTGCTTATTTGTTTCAGCCTCCAACATTGTAGTTTCAACAGAGAAAGGTGACAACACAGCTGGGTGAAGGTAAGGCAGTGGAGGTGGTGTATATGGATTGCAGTAAGGTGTTTGATAAGGTTCCCCACGGTAGGCTATTGCACAAAATACAGAGACATGGGATTGAGGGTGATTTAGTGGAGTGGATCAGAAGTTGGCTAGCTGAAAGAAGACAGAGGGTGGTGGTTGATGGGAAATGTTCATCCTGGAGCTCAGTTACCAGTGGTATGCCGCAAGGATTTGTTCTGGGGCCACTGCTGTTTGTCATTTTTATAAATGATCTGGATATGGACGCGGAAGGATGGGTTAGTAAATTTGCTGTTGACACTAAGGTAGGCAGAGCTGTGGATAGTGCTGAAGGATATTGTGGGTTACAGAGGGACGTAGATAAGCTGCAGAGCTGGGCGGAGAAGTGGCATATGGAGTTTAATGCAGAAAAGTGTGAGATAGTTCACTTCAGAAGAAATAACAGGAATGCAGAGTACTTGGCTAATGGTAAAATTCTTGGCAGTGTAGATCTCAATGCCCAGGTTCATAAATCCCTGAAAGTTGCCACCCAGGTTGATAGGGTTATTAAGAAGGCATATGGAGTGTTGGTGTTTATTGGTCGGGGGATTGAGTTTCGGAGCCACGAGGTCATGCTTCAGCTGTACAAGGCACTGTAAGGCCCCACCTGGAGTATTGCGTACAGTTCTGGTCACCGCATTATAGGAAGGGTGTGGAAGCTTTGGAAAGGGTTCAGAGGAGATTTACTAGGACGTTGCCTGGTATGGAGGGAAGGTCTTACGTGGAAAAGCTGAGGGAACTGAGGCTGTTTTCATTGGAGAGAAGAAGGTTGAGAGGTGACTTAATTGAGACGTATAAGGTAATCAAAGGGTTAGATAGGGTGGACAGTGAGAGCCTTTTTCCTCGGATGGTGATGGCTAGTACAAGGGGACATAGCTTTAAACAGAGGGTTGATAGATTTAGGACAGATATCAGGGGTATTTTCTTTACCCAGAGACTTGTTGGGGCGTGGAATGGCCTACCTGCAGTGGTAGTAGACTTACCGATGTTAACAACATTTAAATGGGCATTGGACAAACATCTGGATAATAATGGAACAGTGCAGGTTAGATGGGCATCAGATTAATTTCACAGGTCGGTGCAACATCGAGGGCCGAAGGGTCTGTACTGCGCTGTAATGTTCTATGTTTCGAGCATAAGCTTTTCATCAAGAATGTTTCAATTTACAAATGCAGAGAGCAGCCAATGTCGTACCCATGGTCAAATACAGAGATAGTTTTGGTGAAGGTAACTGTAGATCAGATACTTTGACCACTGTGGTGTTTTCCATTTGTTTTAGTGGGATATGGAGGAGTGGACAGAGGTAATGTAGAGAATGCAATATCTTCCAATTAGAACACAGGAACTGACAACAAACTTTCAAACTTTGTGGATAATTGTAGGTTGATTGGGATTGGGGCTTGATGCAGAGGGTGATTGTGACAAAAGACAGGAAGATGTGAATAAACTTGACAGGATCAGTTTGTAATTCTCAAATGAAATTTAGTGTGGAAGGGTATGAGGAGGGGAGGATGCATAGAACATAGAACAGGACAAAAACAGGCCCTTCGGTCTGCCATGTCTGTGCTGACCAGGATGCCATCTGCTTGCACATGGTCCATATCCCTCTGTTCCCTGCCTGTTCATGTCTCTGTCTAAATGACACTTAAACCTTACTGTTGTATCTGCTGCTACCGTCTCCCCCAGCAGCACATTCAAGGTACCTACCACCCTCGTGTAGAAAACTTTTCTTGCACACCTCCTTTAAACTTACCCCTTTTCACCTTAAATTTATGCCCCTAGTACTAAATATTTCTACTCTGGGAACGATTCTGTGACTACCCATCCTATCCATCCCCTTAAAAACTTTATAAACTTCTGTCAGGTCACCCTGCAGCATCTGACACTCCAGTGAAAACAATCCAAGTGTATCCACCTTCTCCTTGTAGCTAATAAACACAAATCCAGATGACATCCTGGTGAACCACTTTTGCATAATCTCCTGGCAATGTTTAAGAGGCATTTACACAGACACATGAACTGGCAGGCAGCAGAGGGATATGGACCATGTGCAAGCAGATGGTTTAGAAAGTTTAGAAAGGCTTCTACATCCTTCTATCGTGCAACAACCAGAACTCCATCTGGTATTTTTCTGGCCAACTTTCCAAATGATCTTTATCCTGCTGTAACCTTTGACAACATTCTCACAATCCACAACTCCACCAATACAGTTGGTGTTGGAGGTCAGTGGGGTCATTGATAGTTCAAAGCACTGACAATTCTACAAAGTTTGTTATTACTTCCAATGTCCCTCTTAGATCATCTAAGCAACATATCGCTTCTGTAGTCCTTAACAACATTAGAGATGGCGTGAAGGCTCAGTAAGCTTGAGAGTTAAACGTTAGCCAGAAAAGATCTAAAGAGAGAGCTAAGAAGAGCCAGGAGGAGACATGAGAAGTTGTTGGTGGATAAGATCAAGGAATGCTCTAAGGCCTTCTATAGGTAAATCAGGAATAAAAGAATGACTAGAATAAGATTAGGACCAATCAAAGACAGTAGTGGAAAGTTGCGTGTGGAATCTGAGGATATAGGGATTAATGAATAATTTTTGTCAGTATTCACATTGGAAAAGGGCAATGTTAGTGAGAACACGGAGATACAGGCGACTAGATTAGATGGCATTGCAGTTGACAAAGAGGAGGGTTTAGCAATTTTGGAAGATCAGGGATCCCAATGTATGTGGGCAGGGTGGGTTGGAGAGGTAGGAGAGGAGAGTGGTGTACACAATGGAGAGGAATCGGGGTTGATGAGTTCCCCAACACCCCACCCCAGCCACTGCAATAAGGAACAGGTCAGGGGTCAGGATGGAGTGAGAGCAGAAGCACATCCATTTTATTTTTGTGGCCCCCTCCACCCTCCAATCAGCTGGTGGGGTGAGGTGGGGGAGCTCAGTAAAACTGCCCCCATTGTGATCTTGGGCAGCTGTTTGAGGATTAAATATCCATCTAAACGCTGAAGGTGGTCAGTGACCCGGGGTCCAGTGCTTGGCTCCAGAATAAAGGCTGTATCCCTCTCCCTCCTGATGCTGCCTGCCTTGCTGTGTTCCCTCACCCTCCTGATGCTGCCTGCCTTGCTGTGTTCCCCCTCCCTCCTGATGCTGCCTGCCTTGCTGTGTTCCTCTCCCTCCTGATGCTGCCTGCCTTGCTGTGTTCCCCCTCCCTCCTGATGCTGCCTGCCTTGCTGTGTCCCTCTCCCTCCTGATGCTGCCTGGTGTGCTGTGTTCTCTCAGCCTCCTGCCTGTCTATTTTGGATTCCCGCATCGGCAATTTTTTTTTGTCTCTGACCAAGACTGTGGTGGAGACATTCTCTGAGCCCTTTGCTTCGTGGGTGACCTCCTCAGGACGCTGTTTGAGTGACTGCAACTCATGGTTGGGATAACTGGTTAGCATGGACGGGTTGGACCGAAGAGTTTGTTTCCTTGCTGTACATCTCTATGACTCTATAACTGTAACTCTCCAGACAAAACCAGCAGCAGCAACCGGAGGAGAACATTGGACTCTCTTTTGCTTTCAGGATGGGGTTGATGTGAATTAAACAGCTTTTTGCAAGAAAACATCACTTAATATACAACTTGCAGCAAAAAACTTTCAGACTTTAGCAGGAAGTGGTAGCATTGATATCCAGCAACATCTCCCTGTTCTGCTTTTGGTGATTATTACAACAGATTCAAGATCAGCTTCTTTCCCGCTGCTATTTGGCTTTTGAATGGACTTCTCTAATTTTAAATTTAATATTGATTTCACTGTCTGTGCACCTTCTCTGCTGCTGTAATATTGTAGTCCCTGCTTTGTTCTGTTACCCTAATGTAGTTTGTACAGGATGGTCTGCCTGTACTGTACGCACAACAAAACATTTCACTGTACTGAGGTACATGTGACAGTAATAAATCAAAACAAATCAAATCTTAAGATTTTTATTGACAATGTAATTAAAACTTGCTCCTCTTGTCATAAAGGTAGTGCATCGCCGGGCTGTGCTTATCCACTCACCATCCTACCCTTAGCAATAAATATTGGCCCAACCAGCGACACCTACATCCTATGTATTAATTAGAGTGAGGAAATGCTGAACAAGGAGGGCTATAGTTAGGGAATGCTTCGGGATGACCTCTTGGAGGCCTTCGTGACAATATGATCACTTGGAGAGATGTAGAGAAGGGATTTCACTGGTTAGGGCTGGGATAGAATGTTGATTTAAGGCAGTCACCAAGAAATCCACTCTCGAATTCTGGAGAATGGGAGATTCACTCCCACTGAAATTGAGAAGAATGTGAGACTTGCTCCCACAGGAAGTTGGGCATGGTGGGAGTCACTCTCATAGGGAATGGGGGCAAATATGGGACTCATTCTCTCAGGGAGGGGGGAAAATGTAGGATCTGCTCCCATTGGGAGTAGTTGAGGTGAACAGTCTTGAAGTATTTAAAGAGGGAAGTAGGATAAACATAAGAGGGTGGAAAAAACAGTAGGATGTGGTGTTAGTGTTAGATAAAGAGGGATAGGAGGGGGTCTTTCTGAGGCAGAAACACCAACCATTACCTTAGATGAGCCTAGTTTTGTGCTGAACATTCCATGTAACCTCCTGTCAATGATTAAATAGCTGGATGAAGAGAACACAGAAAGATCCAATAAAGTTTCCAGAAGGGAAGATTATCCTTGACAAAGCTGATTGTATTTTTGAAGGAGCTAACCTATATGAGGGTTGGGAAATACAGTGGATCTGGTCGAGCTGAACTTTCTGAGAGGTACTTACTGCACAGCAGCTATTGGAGAAGATAAAGCATGATCGTATCTGGGGAAAGGGAGTACATTCGTTTGAGGGCTGATTAGATGGAGAAAATAGAATAGGAATAAAGAACAGGGTTTATCATCTTGTCCAAAGATGCCTGAAATCCCATGAAACATTTCTTACAACCTCAGGAACATTCTAATGATCTCACTTCCTTGTTCACATGGGGGTTCCTAAAGAGCTGAATGCTGCTGTCATTCCATTAGGAGCATCTGGGGTATTTACTGTTTGATTTCAGAATCAGAACAAAGTTCATCTCTTCTAAGAATGGATGAAAAGGGTTTGGAAATGTTTAGAGTCCACAGACAGAATGCAACAGCCTACACTGAACGAAAGCTGCAAACCAGGAGAGAGTGAGGACAGCAGATGCTGGAGATGAGAGTCGAGAGTGTGGTGCTGGAAAAGCGCAGCAGGTCAGTCAGCATCTGAGGAGCAGGAGAATTGACATTTCGGGCATAAGCCCTTCATCAGGCTTCCTGATAAAGGGTTTTGCTGAAACATCAACTCTCCTGCTCCTCAGATGTTGCCTGCTGTGCTTTTCCAGCACCACGCTCTTGACTCTAAAACTGCAAACCCACTCTTACTCTGCATAGTCCGCATAGAGATATTCTAAAAATGTGAACACACACACACATACACACACACACAAACACACACACACAGATGCAGACACTCACAGACACACACACACAGAGACACTCATGCACACACGCAGATACACACTCACGCACACGCACTCATACACACAGACACACACACACAGACGCAGACACTCCCAGACACACAGATACACACACAAAAACAGACACAGACACACACGCACACAGACACATGCCAATGCAATTTCTGACTTATCTGACCAGCAGGAGTATCATGGGATAATCAGACACACAGCAACATGCAGAGAACAACTTAATCTCTCGAGCAGGTACTGAAATTAACAAAATACTGAAAGAACTTCAGCCCCCCACCCTGTTCCCGGCCAACATCTCTGTCTCAGGCTGGCTGCAGTGCTCCAGTGAAGCTCAGCACAAGCTGGAAGAACAGCACCTCACCTTCCACTCGGGGACCCTGCAGCCCTCCGCACTCAATATCGAGTTCAGTAACTTTAGGGCTTGAACGTCTTTCCCCAAGCTGAAAGTGAGGACAGCAGATGCTGGAGATGAGAGTCGAGAGTGTGTTGCTGGAAAAGCTCAGCAGGTCAGGCAGCATCTGAGGAGCAGGAGAATCAACGTTTCGGGCAAGAGCCCTTCATCAGAAATGAGGCTCATCTTTCTCCATGTCCTTACCCCAACCCCTACACACCAGGCCTTGTTACCACATTGTCTGCTATTACACACAATCCACTAACAACCCCCATTAGCAGCTATTTGTTTTCCCCAGCTGATCATTATCCACACTTTTGTCTGTCCAGCTGTTCTCTCTTTGGCCCTATTCCCACCTATTCTTTACTCCTTACTTCCCCTTCCCCCTCCCACCTTATCCTCACATTAAAAACATTTTCCAAGTTACTATTAGTTTTGAGGAAGGGTTACTGACGCAAAATGCAATGATTTCTCTTCACAGATGCTGCCAGACCTGCTGATGTTTTCCAGTCATTTCGACTTTTCATTCAGCAAAATACTGCAGATGCTGCAAATCTGAAATAAACACAGAGAGCCCTTACGCTTCAGCGGGTCGGTGTGGACTTGCTGGGCTGAAGGGCCTGTTTCCACACTGTAATGTAATCTAATCTGTAATCTAAACTAACACGGAGGGGCAGGAGGGGGGGGGGGGGGGGGGGGGGGGATGAATTTATATTAATAACCATGTAGCAGAGTCTGTGTATCAGAAAGAAAACAGCTGGACAGGACAAAAAGTACAAAATGAAATATTCCAAACAAAGAGAACCAGTTCCTGGGCTGCCTGCTCAGCTGGAAGTTGATACAATAGTGTACGGACACAGGCAGATACTGTTCCCCATAGTAGGCTCTGGGCTTTGGCTGATATTTAAATACAGGTTTCTGTGTCAAACAGCTAGTGCCATACCCAAGGGACAGAGTTGGAGTGCTGCTGGTGTCACTTATGGACAAACTGGATTATTCTCAACAGCCTGAGGAGCTCCTGAAACTCAAGCAGGCTGCGCTGAGACACTGTCGAGATCACGACATGTACCTTGACACGGCGTGTTGTTGTGAGGGGCTGCACAGGAAACTGACCCTGCAGCAATGACTCCTTTCCGCAGGTGTAAAGGGAACAGCATTAGATATCCCATCCCACAGGCACTGAGACTGACTCCATACTGAAAGACCTGACCAGTGGGAATCTGAATCACAGCCTGCCAGAACCAACTGGAACTCAGTGACCCAGTGGCAGGATCATAATCCAACTCGCCACTTTAGGTTAAACGCGTACACCCTGACCCATTCAGCTGATGAAACAGTGGCAGAATGCAGGGAACTCCCTGGGCCAAGCCCTATCAGTGCCCACAGCTTCTGTTGCTGGTGTCTGCCCTGTTCCATTAGGCTGTCCCTTTGACCTCTGCAGTACGTTTTCTCAATGACGTTGTATTATCAAACCATGCTTCCTCTTTCTCTCATGGGATGTGAGTGTCACTGGTAAAATCAGAGTTTGTCCACAATCCCAAATTACCGTTAAATGGAATGATCCACCAGGGCTGTTTCAGAATGCTGTTAAGAGTCAAACACCTCGTTGTGCCTCTGGGTTTATTATGGGGTGTGGGTCTGTGTTTATTGTGGGGTGTGGGTCTGGGTTTATTATGGGGTGTGGGCCTGGGTTTATTATGGGGTGTGGGTCTGGGTTAATTATGGGGTTGTGGGTCTGGGTTAATTATGGGTTGTGGGTCTGGGTTTATTGTGGGGTGTGGGTCTGGGTTTATTATGGATTGTGGGTCTGGGTTTATTGTGGGGTGTGGGTCTGGGTTTATTGTGGGTTGTGGGTCTGAGTTTATTATGGGGTGTGGGTCTGGGTTTATTGTGGGGTGTGGGTCTGGGTTTATTATGGGGTGTGGGTCTG
>NC_057718.1:2047156-2048981 GCF_004010195.1 Chiloscyllium plagiosum | reverse complement strand
GGGTGTAGGTCTGGGTTTATTATGGGGTGTGGGTCTGGGTTTATTATGGGGTGTGGGTCTGGGTTTATTATGGCTTTTGGGTGTGGTTTTATTCTGGATTGTGGGTCTTGATTTATTTTGGGTCCTGCACTTATTGTCCTGTCTAGCTGCTATTCCTGATACACAGGCTCTGCCACATGGTTGTTCATATAAATTTGTCAAAAAGAAAATTCAGAAGCTCTGCTGGGCATAGAACATAGGAATAAGGATGTTTTGTCGCAACTTTATAAAACATAGGTTCGATTACATATAGAATATTATGTGCAGTTCTAGTCACCACACTGTTGGAAGGACATAACTGCACTGGAGAGGGTACAGAGGAGATTCCCCCCTGGGAGGTGACTATCACTGACTGGGCCAGAATTTATTGCCCATTGTTCATTACCTTTGAGAAAGTGGGATTGAGCTGTCTTCTTGAACTGCTGCAGTCCATGTGCTGCAGATATCATCTACAGCCACAGGTAAGGTGCCGCAGGACTGGAGAGTAGCCAGTATTGTGCCTTTATTTAAGAATGGCTGTAAGGAGAAGCCTGGGAACTACAGCGCCGTGAGCCTGACATCAGTGATGGGTAAGTTGTTGAAGTTGATTCTGAGAGAGAGGATTTACGTGCATTTGGAAAGGCAAGGACTGATTGGGGATAGTCAGCATGACTTTGTGTGAGGGAAAACATGTCTCACAAACCTGACTGAGTGTTTGTGGATGTAACCAAAAAGATTGAAGAATGCAGAAAGGCGGATGTTGCCTACCTGGATTTTAGTAAAGCCTTTGGCAAGGTTCCTCCTGGTAGACTGATTCGCAAAGTTAGATTACATGTGATTCAGGATGAGCTAGCCAATTGGCTTGATTTTGGAGACTGAGGGTAGCAATGGAGGATTGTTTTTCAGACTGGAGGGCAGTGACCCCAGCGGTGTTCCACAGAGATCAGTGATGGATCCACTTTGGTTTATCATTTACAGAAATGACTTAAATGAGAATTTAGGTGGCGTGGTTATGAACTTTGTGGATGACACCAAAATTGGTGGCATCGATGACAGTGAAGAAGGCTATCTAAGACCACTCTACCCATCTTGGTGATATCTGCAAACTTGCATTAAATTTCCCCCACATTTTCATCTGAATCATTTCAGTATATAACAAACAATAATGATCCTAGTACTGATCCCTGTGGTATATCCCTGGACACCGGCCTCCAGTCACTCAAACAGCCTTCTACCACTACCCTGTGAGTCCTATTGCTCATGATGTGGTGATGCTGGTGTTGGACTGGGGTGGACAAGGTCAGAAGTCACATGACACCAAGTTATAGTCCAACAGCTTAATTTGCAATCACAAGCTTTCGGAGTGTAACTCCTTTGTCAATTGAAGTCACTTCAGCACTCCGAAAGCTCAGGATTTCAAATCAACCTGTTGGACCATAACCTGGGACTTCTGATTTTGTCTGATGACTAGCCAATCTTTTGATCCATCTCACCAGATTTCCCTCAATTCCATGTGCTTTAACCTTCTCAATCAGTTTCCCATGTGGGACCCTGTCAAACGCCTTCCTAACATCCATAGGAGCAGACTGTATGGGAAAGTATTTAATTGGGGGAGGGGGAATTACAATGCTATTAGGCAGGAACTGGGGAGCATAAATTGGGAACAGATGTTCTCAGGGAAATGCATGACAGAAATGTGGAGGTTGTTTCGGAAGCAGTTACTGATAGTGCTGGATAGGTTTGTCCCACTGAGGCAAGGAAGGAATGGTAGGGTTAAGGAACCTTGGATGACCAGGGATGTGGAACA
>NC_057718.1:2035346-2046589 GCF_004010195.1 Chiloscyllium plagiosum | reverse complement strand
AAGTGTATAAGTCCTGCTAAGATTTGCTTTCCCAAAATGCAGCACCTCGCATTTATCTGAATTAAACTCCATCTGCCACTTCTCAGCCCATTGGCCCATCTGGTCCAGATCCTGTTGTAATCTGAGGTAACCCTCTTCGCTGTCCACTACACCTCCAATTTTGATGTCATCTAGTCAATAGGAAGAAGGAAGCTTACTTCAGGTTGAGGAGGCAAGGATCAGACAGGACTCTAGAGGGTTACAAGTTAGCCAGGAAGGAACTGAAGAATGGATTTAGGAGAGCTAGAAGGAGGTATTCTACACTTACATGAGGAACAAGAGGACAGCCAGAGAGAGGGTGGGGCTGATCAGGGACAGTGGAGGGAACTTGTGCTTGGAGTCAGAGGAGGTAGGGGAGGTCCTTAATGAATACTTTGCTTCAATATTCACTAATGAGAGGGACCTTGTCGTTTCTGAGAACAGTGTGAAACAGGCTGATATACTTGAACAGGTTCATGTTAAGAAGGAGGATGTGCTGAAAATTTTGGAAAACATAAGGATAGATAAGTCACCTGGGCAGATGGGATATACCTCAAGTTATAACAGGAAGTGAGGGAAGAGATTGTTGCATCTTTGGAGATGATCTTTGTGTCCTCACTGTCCACTGGAGTAGTGCGAGATGATTGGAGGGTGGCAAATGGTATTCCCTTGTTCAAGAAAGGGAGTAGGGATAACTCTGGGAATTATAGACCAGTCAGTCTTATAGACTGTCGGTGAGAGTCAAATTACTGGAGGTGATCCTAAGAGGTAGGATTTATGATTAGAGATAGTCAGCATGGCTTCGTGAGGAACAGGTCATGCCTCACAAACCTTATTGAAGTCTTTGAGGATATGACAAAACACATTGATGAAGGTTGAGCAGTGGCTATGGTGTACATGGATTTTAACAAGGTGTTTGATAATGTTTCCCATGGTAGGCTTAGTCAGAACGTAAGGAGGCATGGGATACAGGATACAGAACTGGCTGGCCTATGGAAGACAGACGGTGGTGGTAGATGGAAAGAATTCAGCATGGAGCTCGCTGACCAGTGGCGCTCTGCAGGGATCTGTTCTGGGACCTCTGCTCTTTGTGATTTTTATAAATGACTTGGATGAGGAAGTGGAAGGGTGGGTTAGTAAGTTTGTCGTTGACAGGAAGGTTGGTGGAGTTGTGGATAGTGTGGAGGGCTGTCGTAGGTTGCAATGGGACATTGACGGGATGCCGAGCTGGGCTGAGAAGTAGCAGATGGAGTTCAACCTGGAAAAGGTGCTCTCTGGGCCACCCGGACGAACCAACCCAACCAACCTGTAGCACAGCATTTCAACTCCCCCTCCCACTCCACCGAGGATATGCAGGTCATTGGACTCATCCACCGCCAAACCACAACAACCCGACGGCCGGAGGAGGAGCGTCTTATCTTCCGACCGGGAACCCTCCAACCACAGGGGATGAACTTGGACCTCACCAGTTTCTTCATCCCCCCTCCCCCCACCTTGTCTCAGCCGAATCCCTCCAGCCCGGCACCGCCGTCCTGACCTGCAGTCTTCTTCTTGACCTCTCCGCCTCCATCCTACTCCGACCTATCACCCTCACCTTGACCTCTTTCCACCTATCACATTTCCAACGCCCCTCCTCCAACTCCCTCCTCCCTACTTACAAGTTAGCCAGGAAGGAACTGAAGAATGGATTTAGGAGAGCTAGAAGGAGGTATTCTACACTTACATGAGGAACAAGAGGACAGCCAGAGAGAGGGTGGGGCTGATCAGGGAGAGTGGAGGGAACTTGTGCCTGGAGTCAGAGGAGGTAGGGGAGGTCCTTAATGAATACTTTGCTTCAATATTCACTAATGAGAGGGACCTTGTCGTTTCTGAGAACAGTGTGAAACAGGCTGATATACTTGAACAGGGTCATGTTAAGAAGGAGGATGTGCTGAAAATTTTGGAAAACATGAGGATAGATAAGTCACCTGGGCAGATGGGATATACCTTAAGTTATAACAGGAAGTGAGGGAAGAGATTGTTGCATCTTTGGAAATGATCTTTGTGTCCTCACTGTCCACTGGAGTAGTGCGAGATGATTGGAGGGTGGCAAATGGTTCAAGAAAGGGAGTAAGGATAACTCTGGGAATTATAGACCAGTCAGTCTTATGTCGGTGAGAGTCAAATTACTGGAGGTGATCCTAAGAGGTAGGATTTATGATTAGAGATAGTCAGCATGGCTTCGTGAGGGACAGGTCATGCCTCACAAACCTTATTGAAGTCTTTGAGGATATGACAAAACACATTGATGAGGTATGGTGTACATGGATTTTAACAAGGTGTTTGATAATGTTTCCCATGGTAGGCTCAGTCAGAACGTAAGGAGGCATGGGATACAGGATACAGAACTGGCTGGCCTATGGAAGACAGAGGGTGGTGGTAGATGGAAAGTATTCAGCCTGGAGCTTGGTGACCAGTGGCGCTCTGCAGGGATCTGTTCTGGGACCTCTGCTCTTTGTGATTTTTATAAATGACTTGGATGAGGAAGTGGAAGGGTGGGTTAGTAAGTTTGTCAATGACACGATGGTTGGTGGAGTTGTGGATAGTGTGGAGGGCTGTTGTAGGTTGCAATGGGACATTGACGGGATGCCGAGCTGGGCTGAGAAGTGGCAGATGGAGTTCAACCTGGAAAAGTGTGGAGTGATTTAGTTTAAAAGGTTGAATTTGAATCCAGAATACAGGATTAGAGGCAGGGTTCTTGGCAGTGTGGAGGAACAGAGGGATCTTGGGGTCCATGTCCATAGATCCATCAAAGTTGCCACCCAAGTTGATAGAGTTGTTAAGAAGGTATATGGTGTGTTGGCTTTCCCTTAGCAGAGGGATTGTATTTAAGAGCGTGAGGTTATGCTGCAGTTATATAAAGCAAAGGTTAGACCATACTTGGAATATTGTATTCAGTTCTGGTCGCCTCATTATAGGAAGGATGTTGAAGTTTTAGAGAAGGTGCAGAGGAGATTTCCCAGGATGCTGCCTGGACTGGAGGGCATGTCTTATGAAGAAAGGTTGAGGGAACTATGGCTTTTCTCATTGGAGAGAAGAAGGATGAGAGGTGACTTGATAGAGGTGTACAAGATGATGAGGGGCAGAGATAGAGTGGATAGCCAGAGACATTTCTGTCATGAGGGGTAATAAATTTAAGGTGATTGGAGGAAGGTTTAGGGGAGGAAATGTCAGAAGTAGGTTATTTCCACGGAAAGTGGTGGGTGCGTGAAATACACTGCCAGCGGTGGTAGTAGAGTCAGATACATTAGGCGAAAGTGAGGACTGCAGATGTTGGAGATCAGAGTCAAGAGTGTTGCTGGAAAAGCACAGCAGGTTAGGCAGCATCTGAGGAGCAGGAGAATCAATGCTTCAGGCATAAGCTCATCATCAGGAATGAGGCTTATGGACTGGGGTGCTGAAAGATAAATGGGAGAGGCTGGGGTTGGGGGGAAGGTAGCTGAGAAAGCAATAGGTAGATGAAGGTGGGCGAGATGGTGATAAGTCAGGGGGGGGATGGAGTGGATAGATGGGAAAGGGTGAAGGACAGGTCCGGAGGGGGGTTGCCATGTTGGAGGCTTGGGACTGGGATTGTGCGGGGAGAGGGAAAACGAGGAAGCTGTTGAAATCCACATTGATCCAGTGTGGTTGCAGGGTCCCTAGGCTGAATACGGGGCGTTGTTTTTAAACTTTGTCTACCCCAGCTCCTCCACATCATTTCCCAGACAGAGATTCCGTACTCAGGGTAAATCCTTGAGTTCACTTCGGCTGTGTCTGCTTTATCTGCTCTGACCACCCCCAGAGAACTGCTTGAACAGACTCGTGAGCCGACAGGATTCCGAGGCATTGGCAGAACTTTGGAAAAGTGGGGTTTGCTTTGAAGATCCAGGGCAGAGGAAATGACATGATTCATTGTGGGCTGAGCAGATCTCACAGGAACATCTTTCCAAATCATTTCAGAACCTGAATGTGTTCCTTCCATCTCTGGCTATCCATCACCCTTCACCAGGTCAGAATCCCTGACTCCCTGACATTAGCTGCACCATCAATGCAGTGATGGGGGCCCAGGTTCAAGCCCATCTTCTCTGGGCATTCGTCATAGTATCTCAAAATACTCAGACAGCTGACAGCCCCTCTTCTCTGAAAATAACCTTCAATGGGCTTCCGCAGCCCTGGTGGAGGGTGGTGTGAAATGGAACAGAAACAAACTCGAACAGTTCACAGAAACTGAAAGAACTGTGGATGCTGGAAATCAGAAACAAAATCAGAATTGCTGGAAAAGCTCAGTGTCTTCAGGCAGAAATTAGGGTCACCATTTCAGGTCAACTGACTGTTCAGAAACATTAACTGTGATTTCTCTCCACAGATGCTGCCAGACCCATTGAGCTTTTCTGTTTTTGTCTCAAACAGTTAGCAGAAATGGAAGGAACTTCACTGGAAATTTATCAAAACAGCATTCTCCAGAGATCGATGCTCCTCAGTCACCGGAGGTCTGTATTGTGTCAGTGAGGGGACAGTGGACACCAAGCTCAGAGATCACTGTGAACGAGAGGCAGGCAGTCAGGCACAATGACCCCCCCCCCCCCCCCCCCCCCGCCACTCCCAACACTACCAACCCCCCACCACCCACGCCTCCACTCTAACCACCCCCACCCTCCCCAAAACCCCAGTTGTGGCCTGTTGATGGGCACTTTGGCCAGACCCAGGAGCTCAGCCACAAGGCCCTCCACCAACCATCTTTTCTCTGCTGAATCTAGGAGCCTACCTAATTAGAAGTGATGGAGGATAAATCACTTTGGCCTCTTAACAATTGGAGGCACTTGCCTGAACAAACAGATGCACCTCAATGCATAGCAACAACAGGTAAAGTTACAATGATAAATGAGGCCGAATTACAAACATCACCAGGAGCCAGAGATACCTGATTGGGACCTCATTCCAGATTCGCCCTTTTCCACCCAAAGACTACATGGCATCATCAGATAAACATAGAAAGTTAGAGGCTATGCACAGATGGAGGTCATTCGGCCCTTCAAGCCACTCCACCATTCATCACCATCATGGCTGATCATCCAACTCCATAGCCTAATCCTGCTTTCTCCCCATAACCTTTGATCCTGTTCACCCCAGGTGCTATATCTAGCTGCCTCTTGAATGCATCCAATGTTTTGGCATCAACTCCTTCCTGTGGTAATGAATTCCACAGGCTCACTACTCTTTGGAAAAAGAAATGTCTCCTCATCTCTGTCCCAAATGATCCATTTAACAAGCAACATGGCAGTGGGTAGCAGTACAGCCTGGGGGCTGCTCAGCCCAGGAACTTGTCTACTCCATCTGCTTCTTACATTTTCCTTTCTCTCCTTTATCTAAATGTTTCCATTTATTATCTTGCCTTTGATAACGTCTTCAGTGGAAGGTGTCTTCTCCAGGCCTGGGCTCAGTGAACAGGAGGCTTCAAGCCCAAAGTGGAAGGTCCCAGCCTGGTGTGGAGGGGCCCGGCCTGGTGTGGAGGATCCCGGCCTGGTGTGGAGGGTCCCGGCCTGGTGTGGAGGGTCCCGGCCTGGTGTGGAGGGTCCCAGCCTGGTGTGGAGGGTCCCGGCCTGGTGTGGAGGGTCCCGGCCTGGTGTGGAGGGTCCCGGCCTGGTGTGGAGAATCCCAGCCTGGTGTGAGGAGTCCCGGCCTGGTGTGGAGGGTGTCGACCTGGTGTGGTGAGCCCCAGCCCAGTGTGGAGGGTCTTGGCCTGGTGTGGAGGGTCCTGGCCTGGTGTGGAGGGTCCTGGCCTGGTGCGGAGAGTCCCAGCCTGGTGTGGAGGGTTCCGGCCTGATGTGGAGGGACCTGGACTGGTGTGGAGGGTCTTGGCCTGGTGTGGAGGGTCCTGGCCTGGTGTGGGGCGTCCTGGCCTGGTGTGGGGGGTCCCGGCCTGGTGTGGAGGATCCCAGCCCAGTGTGGAGGGTCCTGGCCTGGTGTGGAGCGTCCTGGCCTGGTGTGGAGGGTCCCAGCCCGGTATGGAGGGTCCTGGCCTGCTGTGGGCGTCCTGGGCCTGGTGTGGAGGGTCCCAGACCGGTATGGAGGGTCCTGGCCTGCTGTGGAGCGTCCTGGCCTGGTGTGGAGGGTCCCAGACCGGTATGGAGGGTCCTGGCCTGCTGTGGAGCGTCCTGGCCTGGTGTGGAGGGTCCCAGACCGGTATGGAGGGTCCTGGCCTGCTGTGGAGCGTCCTGGCCTGGCCTGGTGTGGAGGATCCTGGCCTGGTGTGGGGGGTCCCAGCCTGGTGTGGGGTTCCCAGTCCGGTGTGGGGGGTCCCGGCCTGGTGTGGAGGGTCCTGCCCTGGTGTGGGGCGTCTTGGCCTGGTGTGGGGCGTCACGGCCTAGTGTGGGGGGCCCCGGCCTGGTGTGGGGGGTCCCGGCATGGTGTGGAGGGTCCCGGCCTGGTGTGGGGCGTCCTGGCCTGGAGTGAGGGGTCCAGGCCTGGTGTGGGAGGTCCCGGCCTGGTGTGGAGCATCCTGGCCTGGTGTGGAGGGTCCTGGCCTGGTGTGGAGTGTCCTGGCCTGGTGTGGAGGGTCCTGGCCTGGTGTGGGGGGTCCCAGCCCGGTGTGGGTGGTCGCGGCCTTGTGTGGGGGGTCCTGGCCTGGTGTGGAGGGTCCTGGCCTGGTGTGGAGGATCCTGGCCTGGTGTGGGGTGGTCCCAGCCCGGTGTGGGTGGTCGCGGCCTGGTGTGGGGGGTCCTGGCCTGGTGTGGAGGGTCCTGGCCTGGTGTGGAGGGTTCCGGCCTGGTATGGAGGGTCCTGGCCTGGTGTGGAGGGTGCGGCCCAGTGTGGGGTTCTCTTTGGCAGCAGCTTCCGAATTTCCACTGATCATCATCTTCATCAACCTCCCCAGAACTTAAATTGATCTGCGATGAAATGTTTTATTTTTACTTTTTTCTTCCTATCTCTGACTTCTATCATTAATACAGGTGTTGAGAAATAATAGTCCATTCCTGGAATGGAAAAGAATAGTAATTTATTGTCTCGTGTAGTTTTACAGAAATCTGGGCTGACATTTTCACTGTATTTGTTTTGGTCAAACTACACGTGACAATGAATTGCTATTCTATTCCATTCCTGGAATGGGCTATCACTTCTCAACTTTGTTGTTGTCACTGAGGCTGGAAATGTTTCTTTGAAAGACTTGCAATATTTCTCTTGAACTTGTCTCAACCTGTTATCTGGTAACAGGCTATAACACCTTATTCAGCAGACTGTGTTACTGCCTTCTGTTAAACACTCATCATTTGATTTGATTTGATGTGTTACTATCAAATGTATTGAGATACAGTTGAAAGTATTGTATTTTGTGCAATCCAGATAAATCATACCATACACCAGGGAAATGGAACAGAATGCAGAATATAATGTTACAGCTACAGAGAAGGTGCAGAGAAAGATCAGCTCAAATATAAGAGAGATCCATTCATAAGTCTGAATCTGTTGGTACATGTTTTCAAATGTTTGTATCTTTTGTCCAATGGAAGAAGCTGGAAGAGTAGATAAACAGGGTGGAATAATGGGGTCACGTGGGTTAAACTGCTCCTTCTTGACCTCAGGATCTGTTTCCTCTGGCTGTTTGACTGGTTGGACAACTGTTTCTAACCTCATAAGTGAACTCCTCCTGCTATTTAAGGATGTTGAGATCAAGGTATTTTCAGACTCAAAGGAGAGGTGTTGATTGTGAATTATGTAAGCATTTTCAATTCTCTTCCGTTGCCTTTGTGCTGTTGTGTCACTCATAGCTAGCCCGTACTCTGGAGAGTTCTTTCACCTGGAGTGTATGGTTTTATCACTGCCAGCTGTAATCTCGGTTCCTTTCATCATGGTATTTGAACTGATGGGACAGCAACATTCAAAACCTCAATTACAGAGGTAGCATTGTTTGGTCATGGCTGGGCACTGCTTGTATCTGCGAGGCATTTTTTTTTGTTCCATAGCACTGACACTGACCACTGTATCTTCCAGCACCACTGATCCAGAATCTGGTTTCCAGTATCTGCAGTCATTGTTTTTACCCCACTGTATCCGTACAGCCTACACCGTTCCTGTGGCTTGCCACATCTGTCCATAGTGTTTGTACATTCTCTGCTGGATTTTGTTACCCTCCAGTGACAGCATTGTCCTTCTCCTCTCAGGGGCTGTCTATGAATCTTCCTGATATCTGGTTTCCACATAATTTGAATCACTTTCTCTAAATTTAAATCTTCTTTAGACTATAATAAGTCTGACAAAGATTCAACAATAATACTAAATCAAAATCTATTTCAAAGATCCATGGTCATAATTCCTTGGATGATGAGCTCTTCTGTCAAATCTTCTAATTTCAAAGACTTTACTTGTCCTCAGGTTGAAGTAATTATCAAAACCTGTTAGAATCTCTTCAAAGTATATGTGCCCTCTTTTACATTTTGCCAATCTATAACATCATCTGCTGTTGGACCTATTGAATGCAATAATATATTTACTTATTCAACTTAAGATTTAGTACTTGATTTTAAAACAACATTGCATCTTAAGATTGTTTTCTTCAAGGTGTCCAATCATGTATTCTGTTTGCCCATCACTGACATTAAATCTTTATGACTTATTAATTCTCCAGCCATTTCTTCTTAATGAGATTATTCATTCTTATTACATGAACACTGTTTCAAACCTATAGCTTCAATGTTGTCTCCTCTAGTTTCCTTACAGATTTAATGAATCTGCAATAAGTAAATACTGATGACCTTAAAACATGTAATTTTGCATTGAACTGCACTTTTCTTAATTTTTTTAATGTCGTCTGGAGTCTCTTCAAGCTTTCAAACATGACAATAATAGCAATGCAACAGCATTTTTCTTGTCCATAAGCCTTTAGGTTGTATGTTAATTCTGTGGTATTTCTAGCTATTAAAACTTGAAAGTGTGTATTTTTGCAACACTGTATCTCTGTGTTGCTTGCTGGATCTTTATTTCATCAAAATTATGCTTTCCTAACTCTTGGAGCAGGGACTCCTGGATGCGGTAGGACCAGAGCTTGGACTCAGGGACTCAAAGGGGCATCAGCTACAGCCAGGATGGTGCCTTGAATGGGGACTACTGGCTGCAGTAGGCCCAGAGCGTGGTGTTGGAATAGTTTCATTCTCTGACCTTTATTCTTTCTATAACAACTGTTACTCAAGAAGTCTGCTCATGATGCTGCACGGTGGCTCAGTGGTTAGTACTGCTGCCTCACAGCATCAGGAACCCAGGTTCGATTCTAATCTCAGGCAACTGCCTGTGTGGAGTTTGCACGTTCTCCCTGTGTCTGCGTGGGTTTCTTCCCACAGTCTGAACATGTGTAGGTTAGGTGAGTTGGCCGTGCTAAATTGCCCATAATGTTCAGGGATGTGTATTAGATGAGAGTGGTGCTGGAAAAGCACAGCAGGTCAGGCAGCAACCGAGGAGCAGGAAAATCGAAGTTTTGGACAAAAGTCCTTCATCAGGAAGGACTGACCTGCTGTGCTTTTCCAGCATCACTCTAATCTATAATCTGGTTTCCAGCATCTGCAGTCCTTGTTTTTACCCTGTTAGGTGCATTAGTCAGGGGTAAATATAGGATGGGGGAAAGGGTCTGGGTGGGTTACTCATCGGAGGGTCAGTGTGGACTTGTCGGGCTGAAGGGCCTGTTTCCACACTGTTGGGGGTTCTATGGTTCCATGATGGAGATGATATTCCTGTTGTCAAGCATCTGTTCCTTTTCACTTCTATCCATCCCAGCCTGCTCCATCCCAACATCATCCTTCCTTCTGTCATTGTACACTTTCTCCCTCTTACCGAGTGCGAATGCTAACTTTACATCTGGAGCTCTGAACTACTCTGTAAAGACTCGGTCAATTCCCAGTGTGACTGGGTTGAAGCCTCTTCCTGGTTTTCCTGTGCCTCTTCCTCACTGCAGGGTGAAAGTTTCCTTCTGGGGAACTGCCTTCACCCTGCCAGCTTCTCTCATGCAGCTGCTGCTCACTTGTTTTTCTCTCGGTTTTTGTTTTGGTCCTGGGTTAAATGGGATTGTTTTCTACATAAGTCACCGTGAGCTGTAAGGTAGCGGTCACTTGGCTGATCACCATGTTGCATGTTGTGGTACCTCTGGTGGCTTGTGCTTTGGGCCTAATGCGGCACCATGCCTCCCTCACTGTGATTGGAACCATCCTGTTCAGATACATTATGGCACACATCTGGAGCAGGGAGGGATCAGGGGCTGAGCCTCCTGGCTCAGGGGTTTGGATGCTACTATTCCTGCACAAGAACCCTCATCCATTGTTTACACGCTGGGACTATGGGCCTATTGAACAAAGAAGTGGAAAAGGATAAACTCCTAGTGAGTCTGAACAGGTAGAGGGCCTTATCATACACAAAGCATGATAACGATGGGAGCAAGTTGCATGAACTTGCTTGGCTTAACTACAAACATTAAGGAGAAAATGAGGTCTGCAGATGCTGGAGATCAGAGCTGAAAATGTGTTGCTGGAGAAGCGCAGCAGGTCAGGCAGCATCCAGGGAACAGGAGAATCGACGTTTCGGGCATAAGCCCTTCTTCAGGAACTACAAACATTACCAACAGCCAGAGATGTGGAATCTGCCTCCAATGAGACCTCATTCCAGAATATTCTTTCTCCACACAACAAATCTAATGTCCTTTCGGGAGTCTTTCGGGGTTCTGTTTGTCCTGTGACTCCAGAACCACAGCAAAGCAGTTGACTTTCATCTGCCCTCTGAGAAATTGGGGGTGGGCAATAATATTGGTCTGGACAGTGACATCCACATCTCATGAATGAATTAAAAAAACTTAAAATTGGATTTAGCTTCATGTAATTTCAATACTAATACTTTCAGGCCCATTATCTTATACAACATACATTGCCAACAGGAACTCTGTCACTACACACACTTGATTTGGAGATGCCGGTGTTGGACTGGGGTGTACAAAATTAAAAATCACACAACACCAGGTTAGAGTCCAACAGGTTTAATTGGAAGCACACTAGCTTTTGAAGCGACGCTCCTTCATCAGGTGATTGTGGAGGGCTAGATCGTAACACAGAATTTATAGCAAAAATTTGCAGTGTGATGTAACTGAAATTATACATTGAAAAATTGATTGTCTGTTAAGCCTTTCATGTTAGAATACAGTGATAGTTTCACTTCTTTCATGTGTAAATCACAAA
>NC_057718.1:2033393-2034998 GCF_004010195.1 Chiloscyllium plagiosum | reverse complement strand
ATTGTCTAGCTATCACCATTGTTAACAGCTAACCCGAGAATGCAACTTTTAAAAAAAGTTTTTGTGATTTACACATGAAAGAAGTGAAACTATCACTGTATTCTAACATGAAAGGCTTAACAGACAATCAATTTTTCAATGTATAATTTCAGTTACACCACACTGCAAATTTTTGCTATAAATTCTGTGTTACGATCGAGCCTTCCACAATCACCTGATGAAGGAGTGTCGCTCCGAAAGCTAGTGTGCTTCCAATTAAACCTGTTGGACTATAACCTGGTGTTGTGTGATTTTTAACTTTGTACACACACTTGGAGTGTGTATGTGAAATGGAAATGTGTACAGAGCATTTGGTGTGAGGCTTGGTCTGACAGGAGTACATTGGTCCTTGCTTCAGCCCAGTCCAAATTACCTGCCCATTGAAATCTGAGACACTCTGGTGCAATTTTAGCACCTTTCAACTCAGAAACAGTTCTTTCTCCTGCTCAGTATTTGCCACATTGCCAATCTCTGGACATGTAAGAACTTACCAAGATGGGTATTTACCAACCAGCTAAATGCAACTAACAATTTAATCTCAAAACCACAACAGCTTAATCCAACTGAGACAAGCGTCAGAGATGAAACCACAGAAATATTATCAAGGGTAGAATCACGATCAGATTTTATCTTAAAACGTTGAAAACACTTCACTTTGATCAAACAGTTAAATACTGTGAAAAAATATATGAATTAGAAAAATGCAACAATTGAAAAGTCTAAAATGTGAGACAAGCAGGAAGTGGGGAAGTGTTGTTAAAGTCGGAAACACTGGGAGGTCCTGAAACATCACCAGAAGCTTTATCTACTTCGCTGATGGACAAGTGGTCACTTCTGTTCAGAATAATAGACTGCCTTTGTTGTAATATCTTTAATAAATCAAACAAATTGAAGCAATGAGTTGGAGAGAGGGAACAAATCTGTTAACCCAACAGATCATCTCAGAAAGTTGGTTCATACAGGTCCTACAACTGACCTCAGGACCCCAGGGTTAGGGATCTGTCAATTGACCATTGCTCTCACTTTCAGTTGATATCCAGTCATGTCCTTGCATATGTGGTAACCAAGTGTCACTACGTACTGAGGTTCTACCTGTCCCCGGTGTTGCGAAGGATGGGCCTGGCCTCGCTGCCGCGGAACGCTCCGAGTAGTTGGACCGTTCCGTATCTCCTGTCCTTCGTGGAGAAATTAATGAAGAAAAACACCTTTGACCACAAGTCCATCAGGAAGTGGTCAGCACGTAGTGTCCTTGAGACCCTTCGGGAAAAGGAGAGGGCAGATCCTATCGAGCGGTTCCCTGAGCAGACTGTCAAAGCCATTTGGCAGAATGCCTCATCGCCAGAACTTTCCAACAAGCACCAAGACATGGCTTGGCTGGTGGTGAGAAGAGTTCTGCCTGTGAGATCCTTTATGCACGCCCGGACTCCCAGCCGCACCGCACGCTGCCCTCGAAGCGGCTGCGGGGGGGACGAGACTGTCACACACCTCATTCTGGAATGTGCCTATGCAGAGGAAGTCTGGAGAGGAATGCAGTGGTGTTTCTCGAGGTTCGTCCCGAGCAGCGCC
>NC_057718.1:2030933-2032832 GCF_004010195.1 Chiloscyllium plagiosum | reverse complement strand
CTCTGCACCCTTTCCAAAGCTTCCACATCCTTCTTATAATGCGGTGACCAGAACTGTACACAATACTCCAAGTGTGGCCGTACCAGAGCTTTGTACAGCTGCAGCATAACCTCCTGGTTCCGGAACTCAATCCCTCTGTTAATAAAGGCCAAAGCACTGTATGCCTTCTTAACAACCCTGTCAACCTGGGTGGGAACTTTCAGGGATCTGTGTACATGGACACCGAGATCTCTCTGCTCATCTGCACTCCCAAGAATCCTACCATTAGCCCAGTACTTTGCATTCCGGTTACTCCGACCAAAGTGTGTCACCTCACACTTGTCCACATTAAACTCCGTTTGCCACTCTCAGCCCAGCTCTGCATCCTATCTGCATCCTATCAATGTCTCTCTGCAACCTACTACATCCTTCGTCACTATCCACAATGCAGATGTTTAGTGTCCAGCCTCTTTTCTATCGACTTTAAATTTTGAGAATTGGCTGTTCACTCTTAATTTTGCGGGCAGTCAAAAACATATGGGCATGTGAATTAGGAACACGAGTAACACCAAAAATTGGAACCATAGAAAACAGGGTGAAGTACAGGCCAATCAGCCCCTTGAGCATGCTCTGCCATTCAGTGGCTATTCTGATTACATTTCCACCTGCCCCAATAACCTTTCACTTTTATCGAAAATAAGGAATAAGTGAGCAGAGCCCACCACGTGGACAATGAGATACACGATCATGTGGAGTGATGCAGCCAGAAGCAGTTGTCAAGGAAACTAAGAAACTTTGCATCTTTAGGGTTTGTGTGAAGGTGGGGTTCCTGTTCACGGTCCATCAGCACAGGCTGTAAGGATCACCACGGGGAAAGTCCAGCATTCCCTGTGCCCAGGAAGGTTTTACCCTGTTAAAGGGTGCTATGTAAATATAACAGCTTCTATCTCTCTCAGAGCAGTTGGCCAATTGCAGAGTCCTCATTCCTTCAGACTCAGCAGCACCCCCATGGGTCGTGGCCAGTGCTGGGACTGCAGGAGGTCCCAGAGTAGCCTCAATGGCAGAGACCTGAGTAAATGGGATGGAGGATCACAGGGATATTCCTCTTTGGGGAGTGTGGGGTCAGGTGCTTGCTCATAGGAGGGGGCGAGGTGGTGGAATCTTCCAGGTGGCCAGGTCATTGATGTTCTCAAGGTGGGCCCAGGACATGAGCTCCTTGTTTTAGGACGGACCTCCTACCTCCACTCAGCTCCTTAGGGAGACATTAGGTGACCTGCCCTGGGTGGCAACATGCCCCTTGTGCTGCTGGCAAAGTCCCAGTGGGGGTGGGCCAGGTCTTTCGACAGCCATGATTTGATCATCAATGGGTCTCAGTGGGCTGAAGGACACAGGGCACTCAGTACCTATCCCATCACCTGCAGACAATGGGCATAGCCCCCTGTCCCCATGCCATTACACCTGACTCTCCAGGCTGCTGTCTCACCTCCCAGCTTGCTCCCATGATGGGAGATGCGCCGGGACAGTGTCAAAGTCCATCTCTTGTGTCAGGCTGAGGCCGTGCTGCAGCACTGTGTGTTCATACTGTGGCTTCTCTTCAAGGACAGCAAACAGACCAAGATCTGGACAAAGAGGTTACATTTTGGTCACAGCATGTACGAGGGACGATGATGACCAGAACACAAGCAGAAAGCCAGAGGAGAAACTGTTGGGTTTGTCTGAAATTTAATTGCTTCGACTGAGGAACCTGCCAGCCCGTGGTGAGATATTGATGTAGAAGTGTCCCCCTCTGGAGAGAGATACACCCTCCTCATCTCTCATTGGTCACATTTAAAGATTCAGTCAGTTTAGTAATTCCTATGTATCCCTGAATCACCTGGAACATCTCACCCAAATCACCCACTCACCCAAATCACCCACTCA
>NC_057718.1:2015338-2030511 GCF_004010195.1 Chiloscyllium plagiosum | reverse complement strand
CAAATCACCCCCTCAACCATTCCAACTCAAAGGAATACAGACCTGATTTACAGAACCTATCCTCATAATTTATCCTTGTCATGCTGTCATTACTCTGGTGAATCTTCAGCCCCACCCCACCCCCCCACCCCCACCCTGCCACCCCACACCCACTCCAGGGTGCTTCCAGAGGGTATAATGCCCAGAAATGATTGTGGTGACTCTCACTGGGCTCTCAGCATTGATCTGTATGTTTGAAGGATTTGTTTCTCGGTCTGGAGAAGTCATTTAGGATCATCACGGACATCAGGTTAGGATTAGATTCACAGAAATGTGGGAAAGGAGTGTTTGATCCAATCTGTCCATCAATTACAGATAAACCTAAGTCCTGGTGAGGTACAGGCTGCTGCTGAGGAGCAGGGAAATGACCGAGGAGATTCTTCTCGTGGTTGGAGAATTGCTGTTCAGGATTGGTGCAGTATTGAAGCTCATGGTCATTGTCTGTTCAACACAAATAGGAACAATTTAAGGGCCGGTGAGCTGCATGGATATTGATTTCAAAAACAAGTTAACTTCCATTTATATAGCCCCCTTTAACATGGCAAAACATTCACCGGGACAGGTGTAAAATGGTGAAGAGAGAGCACGATGAGGTAATGGAGAGATGGAAATGTGGAAACATAGAAACTAGGAGCAGGAGTAGGCCATTCGGCCCATCAAGCTTGTTCCACCAATCAATCTGATCATGGCCAATTCTCTCGCTCAATGCTGTATTTCTGCTTTCTCCCCTTGTGACCTTTACAGTCTCAAAGTGTGTCCTTTCTTGTGTAAGGAGACCAACACTGCACGCAAACTGAAGAGCTGGAGACATGGAGAGGTAAAGGAGGGGAGGGTGGAGAAAAGCAGAGGTGGAGAGGTACGGATGGGGGATGATGGAGGGAGGAGGGGGAGGGGGTGGGGGAGAAAGTCGGAGTTATGGTGAGAGGCGCGAGTGAGAGAGGAGGGAGAAATGGAGAGGTGCAGAGGGGAGGGGGTGAAGAGCAGTTTCTAGGAATAGTTGAGAACAAAGTGTGGAGCAGGAATCAGTAACCGTGGTTGACCTGTAACAGCCTCAGGTTCCTCTGTCCCTACTCCCCCACCCATGCCTCCCCCACTTTAAAGTTCTGCTATTTATCCACATCTCCACTTCACACCACAATCCCCCGCCTTAAATTCTATCTGTTATGTGCCTCCCCAGTTCACCAGTAAATCGACACCCTGCTCAGCCGCGTTACCATCTCCCCACTGTTTACCATGTCGCTGAAACACTGGGTCATCTGTAAATCCGGAATAAGGTGCATTTGCTGTCTTTCGGTGCCCCATCCCCATCAACATCACCCCATCTCTGGTTCCAACATCACCTCCACCCCATTCCCTGTAATGTTTCTCACCAATGTAGCCCAGGAATGAAATGGCTCTCCTTCAATAACAAGTGAGTAGCTACTGAGTCAGTATACAGCGCTGCTGGTACAGTCTGTGCCTTTTGGGTCTAACACAAGCAATCAGCAAGGGTAGCCTGTTCTTTCCCCTCAGTGTAAATACGCATTCCCAGTGAGCCACCATGTTATTGTGGCATTAACCATTCTGGTGCTGTACAGAATTTACACCCAGCAAGTTCCAACCGGCCTGGATCAGTTTATCTTCCACATCAGCTGTTTTCAAAATCCACCGACTTTCCTTTATTCCATATCCACCCTCCCCCCTCTATTTCCTGTCTTACTATGGTTTTGATGTCAGACTGTCCACATCTCATCATCACCAGTAGTTTACACATTACGCCAGCACCCATGTGTCACAGAGATTTTCCTTCATTGTACAGACATATCCCCAGGGTTTCAAACATTGTAAAACCTGCAGATTATTAGTACTCTGGTCTCCAGACTTGGCATGACAAATAGCAACAGGAATCACCACCATCAAAATGCAGCATCATAGGAGCAGGAGTAGGCCATTCAGCCCCTTGAGCCTGTCCCACCGATCTGTGGCCTAACTCCATTTACCTGCCTTTGGTCCATATCTCTTAATTTTAAATCTGAGACAGATAAATTAACAACTGATCCAGCATCCACTGCTGATTGTGGAAGAGAGTTCCAAACCTCTCCCACCCTTTGTGTCTGGGAATGCTTCCTGACATCTCTCCTGAATGGTCTGGCCCTAATCCCCCTAGTTCTAGAATCCCCAACTAGTGGAAACATTTTATCTTTATCTACCCTGTCCTTTCCTGTTACTATCTGGAAGACTTTGATCAGATCATCCCTTAACCTTGTAAATTCTGAAGAAAACAGGCCTCATTTGTATAATCTCTCTTCATAATCTAACCCCTGCAGCCCAGGTATCATTGTTATAAATTGAATGTAAAAGATATTCCCTTAGCTCACACATGAATGCAGCCTGGAATTAACAGGAACTTACCTGGTCAGCCATCAGGAAGGAGTTTAACAATGTGAGGCATGTTCTTATTAACAGAAAGGAGAGAAAACAAGAATGTAAATTAATTTTTTGACGGAACTGTTGCTTGGAATGATGGAACTGACTGGTGTTTTGGTTCCTTACCACATAGATCTGATCGGGATCAACTTGGAGATCATCCGATTTCTGTAACCAAATGGAATGAAATGGTATGATATAAATTACTGAAGGGTGGAAACTCCAAAGGGACAGTAAGATTGTAAAACTGAGAAAACACAACATCTCGCCATGACCCTGCAGCTTACACACTGCCTCGTGTACAATCCCCTTCACTGGTTTGCAGTGATCGTTGACAACTTGTAAGTCTATCACAGAAATTACAACCTTGTCTGATTTTTCACCTGGTTGGAAGATTTGGAGGATTGTGACTAAGTCTTTCAAGAAAAGGGTATTGAAGAACTTGACACAAAAAATGTTAACCAGATATAAATATTACCACCAATAGATCAAACAAAGGTAAAAACAAAATACTGAGGATGCTCCAAATCTAAAATAACAAAGAAATTGCTAGAGAAACTCAGCAGGTCTGGTAGCTCCTGTGGAGAGAGAAACAGTTAACAGTTTGAGTCCAGTCTGATTCCTGTTTGGAGCTGGAATATAGTTATGTATCCCCAGTGGTGAAAGTACAAGCAACATATTCGTTCATTTCATTTCATTTGTGATTTGGAGGAGCCAGTGTTGGACTGGGGTGGACAAAGTTAAAAATCACACAACACCAGGTTATAGCCCACCAGGTTTATTTGGAAGCACAATCCTTTGGAGAACTGCTCCTTTGTCAGGTGGCTAGTGGGGCAGAGTCATAGGACACAGAATTTAGCATGAAAAGTCCCAATCAGATGGTCTCCAGGTTGATACCAATTAGATCTATATTCATACAACTGATGCGATGTATTGAACAAACTTGGATGGCTGTGAAGTCTTTACTCACTTGGAATGGGGATGCAGGTTTCGATTCATTAATATGTAAATCCCAGAGTTCCTTTCAAGTCACAGTCCGGAGACAACTTAAGGTTTTAAAAAAAAGTGACGTCTTCTCAGACAGTCCATTAAAGGTGTGAGGTTAGAGTCTGTCTGTATCCTAACCTGGAGCCAGACTGGTTCTATTTCCAAAGTAGGAATTTATAAAATATCACATGGACTCACAGCCTACAGATTGTGCTTTTTGAACAAAATAGAATGTATCTGCAAATACAAATCTGCAAATGTAAATTCACCTCTTATATGGCATTGCATCAGTTGGTATGACACTTTGACCTTTTACTATAAATTCTGGGTTCTGTGATCCTGCCCCACAAACTCCCTGGTGAAGGAGCAGCGCTATGAAAGCTAGTGCTTCCAAATAAACCTGTTGGACTATAACCTGGTGTTGTGTGAGTTTTAACTTTACCCATTTCATTTGCCATATCCTTACCTACTATTGGCCAACATTCTCACTCTGTCTCGAAGACTAACATCCATTTGTTTACACTTTTCCTGTTTGTACCTCCATTTTTACATTTCCAGCTAGCTTTCTCCCATAGTCTAATTTCTTCCTTCTCATTAACCTTTTAGTCATTCTCTGACATTATATTCTGGTCAATGATCTAACCTGTCACTCACCTGTGTATAGTTAAATGCTTTGCCCTTCAGTTTGAAGTTTTCCTTAACTTGTGTAGTTAACTACAGGTTGTGTATTGGTCCTTTATGGTAGGAATATAATTATTCTGGGTATACTAAAATGGCCCCTTAAGCATCTGCCACGTTGTCTTTATTGATCTATCAGCTAGCCAGGTGGTGGAGGGAGTGGATGGTTGAGGATGTGATGTCAATCAAGCAGGTTGCTTTGTCCTGGATGGTGTCAAATTTCTTGTGTTGTTGGAGCTGCCCCCATCCAGGGCAAGAGGGGGATATTCCAGCACACTCCTGACTTGTATCTTGTAAACAAAAAGGGTAGGACCATTAAATCCTGTGAAGATGGACATTGAGGGATATACAGCTTTGGGTTAACAGAAAAAAGGTGGATTATGGCAGATACTGAGAGCTCAAAACAGCTGAATCCCTAGAGGGAACTTGAAAAAGAGATTAACAGAGCTAAAAGGGATATGGAAAGAGTGGGAAAGAGTGAGGATTGCAGATGCTGGAGATCAGAGTCAAAAGTGTGGTGCTGGAAAAGCACAGCAGGTCAGGCAGCATCCGAGGAGCAGGAGAGTCACCTTTTCGAGAGTAAGACCTTCATCAGGAATGTAAGAGGGAGCCTGGGGGGCTGGGAGATAAATGGGAGAGGGTGGGGCTGGAGGGAAGGTAGCTGGGAATGCAATAGGTAGATAAAGGTGGGGGTGATAGGTCAGGGAGGAGGTCGAATGGATAGGTTAGAAAGAAGATGGACAGGTCAAGAGGATGGTGTCGAGTTGGAAAGTTGGATCTGGGATAAGGTGTGGGGGGAGGGGAAATGAGTAAACTGGTGAAATCCACATTGATACAGTGGAGGGTTGGAGGGTCCAAGGTGGAAGATGAGGGAAAGAGTAGGGGCCATTAAGTGCCACATAGTAATTTGTGCATGGAGCCAGATGATGTAGGTCAGGTTTGAACTGAATATTGTGTGTACCTAGTGAGAGGAACAGTGTGGGTACAGTAATCAGGGAGAAGGACAGTGACACTATTAAAGACAGAGGGGAGGTTCTGAGTGGTCTGGCAGATTTAAAAGTCGATAAATCTCCGAGCTGGAAGAAATGGGTCCCAGGCTGTTGAGTGAGACAATGGGGGAAAATAGTCAGGACACTGGCAATTCCTGCCTGGCTACAGGAGAAGTGCCAGAGGACTGAAGGAGAGCTAATGTGGTTCCATTATTCAAGGAAGGAGAAAGGGATAAATCAGGAAACTACAGGCTTGTCAATCTAGCCTCAGTGATGGGGAACCGATGGGGAGCAATTCTGAGAGATTGAATGAACCCTTACTTGGTGAGGCAGGGATCAATCAAGCACAGACATCATGGTTTTATTAAGGGGAGGCCGTGCCTGACCAGCTAGATTGAAGAGGGGACCAGGTGTGGGGATGGGACAGTGCTTTTGATGTACTCTGCTTGGACTCCAGCAAGACGTTTGATAAGGTCCCACATGGAGACTATTGTGAAGGTTAATGCCCATGGGGATCCAAGGACATTTGGCATATCCGATCCATAACTAATGGAGTGGCAGGAAGCAGAGGGTGATTATTGAGGGGTAACTTTGGAACTGGAAACCTGGAGTCACACAGGGAATAGGGTTGGGGCCCTTGCTGTTTGTGGTTTATAGAAATGACTGAGACTTAAATGTAAGAGCGCTGGTCAGTAAGATGCAGTAGGAGGGATGTGATAGCACTGGAGAGGGTGCAGAGGGAGATTTACCAGGATATTGCCTGGGCTGGAGAGTTTCAGTTTTGAAGAGAGATTGGAAAGACTGGGTTTGTTTTCCTTTGAGCAGAACAGCCTGACTGAGATGTATAACATTATGACGGGGGTAGATAGGGTACACAGGAAGGAGCTTTTCCTGTTGATAGAGTAATTAATGACTGGGTTATAGATTTAAAGTAAGGGACAGGAGGTTTTGAGGAGATTTTGTTTTTTTATTCATTTGTGGGACTTGGGCGTTGCTGTCTGGAGCAGCATTGATAGGCCGTCCCTAGTTGCCCCTTGAGAAGGTGGGGGTGAGCTGCCTTCTTGAATCACTGCAGTCCATGTGCTGTGGGTTGACCCACAATGGCCTTAGGGAGGGAATTCCAGGATTTTGGCCCAATGATTGTGAAGGAACAGGAATATATTTCCAAGCAATTGATACAACTGAGCGCCTTGCTAGGTCATTTCAGAGGACAGATGAAAGTCAACCACAATACTGGTCTGGAGTCACATGTAGGCCAGACCAGATAAGGATGGCAGTTTCCTTCTCTAAAGGACATTAGCGAGCCAGATGGACTTTTCTGACAATTGACAATGGTTTCATGGTCATCATGAGACTCTTAATTCCAGATTTCAAATTCCACCATCTGCCGTGGCTGGGTTCGAACCGAGGTCCCCAGAACATTATTCACGGTTTCTGGTTGAAGAGTCAAGCGATAACACCAGTAGGCCATCACCTCCCCAGATGTGAGAAAATCTTTTTCACTCGAGAGATTGGTAGGGATCAGGAACTCGCTGTCTGTGGGGATGGGGATGGCAGAAACCCCCATCACATTGGAGAGGTATTTAGATGTGCACTTGTGATACAGAGACACACCAGGCTACAGACCAAGAGCTGGACAATGGGATTAGAACGGTGAGGTGGTTGTTTTTGACTAGTGTGGATATGATGGACTGAATGGCCTGCCTTTGTGCTGTAGATGTATATGACTTTATATGGACAGGCGTTGGGGTGATGGGAGGGGAGTTACTCACAGCAGTATTCCAAGCCTCTGACCTGGTCTTGTAGTCAGAGTATTGAGACAGTGTGTCCAGTTGAGTCTTTGGCCAGTGGTAACTGGCAGGATGTTGACAGGGGTATGTGCCTGTTTGAAACCCCAGCACAGCCCTGACATTACTGAGGGAAGACTGGACACACTGATGCAGAGACTCACAGCTGACATTCACACCCAGGAGCGAGGTATCACCCAGGTGATGCCAAAGGTCAATAAAATGTTCATCTTACATCTTTGACACTGAAGCAGCAGCAATAAAAAAGCTGGAAACTGACAGCCTGCTTTCACTTACCCTTGTGTTTCTAAAAGCAGAAATGTTTTCATATTCCAGCATCAGGCTGTGTTCTCCAGTACCATGGGAAGAAGCTACAAAAGACAGCATTGAGGGCAGAATTAAAGAAATGATTCTGAATTATTTTCCAATGATGCACAGACAGACTGAAGTCATCACTGGAGGACTGCAATAAACATTTCAAATTGTATCTGATTCTGTGTTTACTATCATTTAACTTCAATACATTGTTCCATTAATTCAAACCAGAGTATTCCTTGTTAATATTGTTTCAGCGAAAGATTGATTTCCACCTACAGGATGACAGTTTCCGAGTGTGTCTGATACAGAAGCAAATAGCAGCTCCAGCGACGAGAATAATTCCCAGTACAGCCCCCACACTGATCCAGACACTCCACAGCTCGCTGTTCATTCCCACTGCAGGAACTGCAAACAGAGAGAGAGGGATGTGAGCAAGTACAGCTTCACAATAACTTAGTTCAAATATTGGATATTTTCCAACTGTCTCTCACAATGTGAGGCCTGATGCAGATTGTGTAAACAAGACTTACCTGTTACATTCAGCTGGGTTCCATTCCCACTGATGTCTCCCCACACTTTACAGAAATAGATCCCAGTGTCACTGGGCTGCACATTTGTGATGGTCAGAATGAAGCTGTTATTGGAGGGGTGTCTGGAAGACTGGAATCGCTCAGTAAATCCTGGGCTCCATTGTGTGTTGTTCCTCACATCATGTATTAAAACCCACTCTGTGTTATTCCCTGGTTGTTCCCGGTACCAGTGAACATCAGTGTGTGTCACAGTAGCATTCCTCACGGTGCACTGTAACCGGACAGTGTGACCCTCAGTGACATGTTCCAGGCTCGGACACTGGAGAAGGACTGGGACATTTGCACCTTTTAGGGGGAAAAAAACCATCACTGAAGTTAGAATCTGGTCTAAAGGTCAGTATTGTCAGTTTTCAAAGGGTCAGTGTCAACAAGACAGCTGCTGAACATTGAGAGAAGTCTGATCTAGCTGTGTTGGTTTGTTACTGAGTCAGATCAACAACAACTTCTTGGTATTATGAATGGTGCTATATACAAAGTGTCCATAGGAAGACCACAGGAACTTTACAAAACAAGGTTTGGACCAGCTGCCAATGGAAAGAAGTGACAATTGGGGATGCTTAAGGGTCCAGAATTAAGAGAATGTGGATGTTAATTTATCCATACGGATGGTGGAGATCAGAGATGGGGAAGAGTGAGGTCAGGATGGGATTGAAAACAGTAATGAGTTTTTGAAATTAGGTTTTTCTTTCAATGGATTCCAGGAATTAGGGTGTCTCTGGCTGGGCCCAGCATTTATTGCCTGTCCCTAGTTGCCCCTTGGGAAGGTGGGGGTGAGCTGCTTTCTTGAACCGCTGCAGTCCATGTGCTGTGGGTTAATCCACATTGCCCTTAGGGAGAGAATTTCTGGATTCTGACCCAGCGACACTGAAGGAACGGTGATATATTTCCAAGGCAGGATGGGGAGTGGCCCAGAGGGGAATTTGCAGAGGGTGGTATTCCCATGTATCAGCTGTCCTTGGCCTTCTAGATGGAAGTGATTTATGGGTTTGGAAGGTGCTGTCTGAGGATCTTTGGTGAATTTCTGCAGTGCATCTTGTAGATAGTACACACTGCTGCTACTGAGCGTCGGTGGTGGAGGAAGTGGATGCTTGAGGGTGAGGTGCCAATCAAGCGGCTGCTTTGTCCTGGATGGTATGGGTAGTTGAGTGTTGTTGGAGCTGCCCCCATCCAGGCAAGTGGGGAGTATTCATTCCTGATGAAGGGCTTAATGCCCAAAACTGGATTAGTGGTGCTGGAAGAGCACAGCAGTTCAGGCAGCATCCAAGGAGCTTTGAAATCGACGTTTCGGGCAAAAGCCTGATGAAGGGCTTTTGCCCGAAACGTTGATTTCGAAGCTCCTTGGATGCTGCCTGAACTGCTGTGCTCTTCCAGCACCACTGATCCAGAATCTGGTTTCCAGCATCTGCAGTCATTGTTTTTACCACCTTAATGCCCAAAACTCAGAGTCTATTCTCCTGCTCTCGAATGCTGCCTGACCTGCTGTGCTTTTCCAGCACAATACTCTTGACTCTGATCTCCAGCATCTGCAGTCCTCACTTTCTCCAAGTGGGGAGTATTTCATCAAACTCCTGACTTGTGCTTTGTAGGTGGTGGACAGGCTCTGGGGAGTCAGGAGGTGAGTTACTCAATACAATATTCCCAGCCACTGACCTGCTCTTGTAGCCACAGTTAATGTGGTGAGTCCAGTTGAGTTTCTGGTCAATGATGACCCCCAGGATGTCGATAGTGGGGGATTCAGTGACAGAAACACCATTGAATATCAAGGGGTGGTGGTTAGATTGTCTGTTATTGATGATAGTCACAACCTGGTATTTATGTGTCACGAATGTTACTTGCAACTTGTCAGCCCAAGCCTGGATATTGTCCAGGGGCTGTTGGATTGGGACACTGAATGATGTTTTCTTGTCACCTGCACTGAAATACAGTGAAAAGTATTGTTGTGTGTGCTCCACAGATAGATCATACCTTACTAAGTACCTCAGGGTAACAGAACAGAGTGCAGAATACAGTGTTACAGCTGCAGAGAAGTTGCAGAGACAGACATCAACATTAACACTTGAAAGGTTTGTTCATAAATTTGATAACAGAGGGGAACAAACTGTTCTTCAATCTCTCATGACCACAGACACGGACTGCTTCAATATCTGAGGAGTCACAAATGGTGCTGAACATTGTGCAATCATCAGCGAACATCCCCACTTCTGACCTTATGGTGGAGGGAAGGTCATTGATGAAGCAGCTGAAGATGGACCTAGAACACTCCCTGAGGAACTCCTGCAGAGATGTCCTGGAGCAGAAATGACTGACCTTCCACAACCACAACCCTCTTCCTTTGAGTCAGATATGACTCTAACCAGCAGAGAGTTTGCCCTCCTGTTCCCTGGTTTGTACTGAAATCTGTACCATTCTGTACTTTACTGCTCAGATTTCCAAAAGCCAGGCGTCTGTGAGCCACCATTGCAAAGAATTAATTATGTGATGACATTATTTGAGAGAAAATTTACATAATGTTATAAGTACTTACTGGTCACATTCAGCCAAGTCCCTTTCCCAAAGACGTTCCCCCAAATCCCACAGATGTAGGTATTGGTGTCATTGAGCTGCAGCTCTCTGATGGTCAGAATGTAGCTGTTACTGGACACATTCCTGGAAAGCTGAAACCGTTCAGAGAATTCTCTCGATCGGTAAGTAACTCCATTAACATAATGAGTCAATAAGGTACGTGTCTTGTTTCCAGGGTGGTACCAGTGGACAGTGTAATTTTCCACTGTGTTATTTCTGAAGCTTCTCTCCAAACGGCACTGAATCTGCACAGTTCCACCCTCTGGTATCTTCACATTTTTTGGGAACTGAGCGAGAATGGGATGTGCCTCAGGACCTGCGCACAGGAAATAAACATTAGACCAGAAAAGCTGAGAAGCCCAAGGTGGATAGCCGCAGTATTGCTGGGACCCCACACAGTGAACCTGGTTACAGCTGCTCAGCACATTCTGGATTCAGGAGATTGACATCCCACCAGCTCTGACAGACAAAGCTTGGGCTCATTTCCAGGGGGTTCCTCCAGGTCTCTGAGCTCAAATCAGGGCAAGACCACTCTACTCTGAGTGGGACAAACACAAGCTACATCCCCAGACTCTGACCCCAAGATGGACAACATCATAAAGTAATTTCACCTGGAGCTCGGCAAGGTTGTTCAGAGGATCAAAGATTTCAACCGTTCCTGTTGTCAGTTACATTTTAAATTGCGAAATTACTTTGTTCACCACCTCCTTCCCAACCCCCTCCCAACCTTACACCCCATGTGTTTGTCAGAATGAATCCATTGATCCCTGCAGCTGTGACATTCTGGGATTGTCATTGAAAGGACTGTGAAGATCAAATGATCTTGAATTCTGAAGAAAGTGTCAAACCAGCCTGGAACCATTAACTCTTTCTTTCCCCCGTCCCAGAAGCTGTCAGACCTGCTGAGTTTCTCCAGCTCTTACTGCTCTGTTTGAAGAGTTCATCCTGTCCTGGTTCCCAGTAAATACCATTCTCTGTCCAGCTCATTGCTGAGTACTGACTCCACCCTGACAGGACAGTAACAGGACCTGAACGTGCAGGATCTCAGCTACATTTCATTTTCCCATCCAGGGTGTCGGCATCATGGACAAAGCCAATACTTAATGCCCCTTCTGGGTCATGTGAGAGGGCAGTTAGAGTCGCCAACATAGCTGTGGGTCTGGAGTCACGTGTAGGCCAGACCAGGTAAGAATGGCAGATTCCTTCCCTAAAGGACATGAGTGACCCAGGATTAGGGTTTTGAATTCAGGAGGATTTCTACAACATTGTCACGTTCACCATTATTGAATCTTTTACAGATTTTTAAATTGCCCCAGCTGCCACAGTGAGATTTTATCCCTGATTTTGGGAGGACTAGCCCAGGGCTCCAGATTAATAGTTTTACCCAATCCGTGTTGGGTTGGAGGAGGAGGAGACAAGGATGTTTAACATCCCCGACAATCAGTGATGGCCAGTTTATAGCTTCCAGAATACCCCATCATTCATCCATTCCCCAACCAGCTAACGTCATCACTGATCCAATCACCAACCAGCATACCCCATCATTCATCCATTCCCCAACCAGCTAACCTCATCACTCATCCAATCACCAACCAGCATACCCCATCATTCATCCATTCCCCAATCAGCTAACGTCATCACTGATCCAATTACCAATCAGCATACACCATCATTCATCCATTCCCCAACCAGCTAACCTCATCACTCATCCATCAGTCACCAATCAGTGTACCTCATCATTCATTGATACCCCAACAAGAGTACCCCATCACTCATCCAATCACCAACCAGCAGATGCCATCATTCATTCATTCCCCAACCAGCTAACGTCATCACTAATCCAATCACCAATCAGCAAACCCCATCATTCATCCATTCCCCAACCAGCATACCCCTCCTGCTCACATCCCCTGCTCACACCTCGTGTTCACACTGACAGCTCACCCTCTGTGTTCACACCCCCTGCTCACACTGATATGAGTGTGAGTGTTTTGGAGGAGAGCGTGTGGATGATGGTGCCATACAGCTGCGTGTACCTTGTCATTGAGTAGATACCTACTGCACACCAGGGCAGGCCTCACTGACTCTCCTGGCTCAGTGTGGTACCTGATGCTGCATTCTCCCTTGAGGTCAAAGCAATCTTAATCCTTTAAACACAATGATCAGACTACAAAAGACACCTCGATAAGTGGGGATGTAATAAGTAGAAAAGTGGGGCGCTGGACATTCCTGATGAAGGGCTTATGCCTGAAATGCTGACTCTCCTGCTCCTCGGATGCTGCCTGACCTGCTGTGCTTTTCGACTCTGACTCTCCAGCATCTGCAATCCTCACTTTCTGCTTGTGAGTTGAAATAAGCAAAGCTGAGCCCAGTTTGAGGATTGTGTAGTGAAGGTGTACTTACCCATTGAAGAGTAGAGGCCCAGAACTAGACCTGCAAGCCATGGGTGAAAAATTGCAAACATGTTTACTTTACTTTTCCAAAATTCACTTTGCGCTCTTCCGCACAATGTGTGCTGTCTCTCGCTGTCCTTTTCCAACACACAGGAAGAAGATTAGAAAAATGGGCGGTCCACTTATGAAAAGATTAGCTAAAAATAGAGATTCACACATTGTAGATAAATGGCCAAGTCTTGCTTTTGGCTCTCTGCATTTCTTTATGTCCTACAAAGGAATGGGGGATAAGTTTTACTCACCCCTCACTGGGCCTCCACGTGACATTTTGCTTAGCTGTTTTCCAAGGGCAGTTCAGGGTCAACCACATCGCTGTGGGTCTGGAGTCAATGGTAGGCCATACTGGTTAAGGATGGCAGATTTTGGGAGGGTTTAAATTAGTTTGGCAGGGGGATAGAACTGGAGCTGTGGATCAGATGATGGAATAGGAAGTGAACAGGTAGATACAGCATGCAGAGAGTCTGTGAGGAAGGATAGACAGTTGATGGGGCAAAGGTGCAGTCAGTGTGATAGGTTGTAGTGTGTCTATTTTAATGCAAGAAGTATCAGGAATAAGGGTAATGAACTTAAAGTATGGGTCAGTACTTGGGACGATGATGATGTGGCCATTACAGACACTTGGATATCACAGGGGCAGGAATGGGGGGATGTTCCAGGGTTTAGATGTTTCAAAAGGAACGACGAGGGAGGTATAAAAGAGATGGGAGTGGCATTGCTAATCAGGGATAGTATCCCAGCTGCAGAAAGGGAGGTCGTCGAGGAGGGTTTGTCTACAGAGTCAGTGTGGATGGAAGGCAGAAACAGGAAAGGAACAGGCACTTTATTGGGAGGTTTCTACTGCCCCCCAACCCCGCCCAACAACAACAACAGAGACATGGAGGAGCAGATTGGGAGGCAGATTTTGGAAAGGTGCAGGAGTAACAGGGTTGTTGTAATGGGTGACTTCAATTTCTCTAATATTGATCAGAACCTCCTTAGTTCAGATAGTTTGGATGGAGCAGACTTTGTCAGGTGTGTCCAGGAAGGATTCCTGACTCAATCTGTAGATAGGCCAATTAGAGGGGAGGTCAGATTGGATTTGGTGGTTGGCAATGAACGAGGCCAGGTGTCAGATCTCTCGGTGGTAGTTTCGGTGATAGTGATCACAACTCCCTGACCTTTACAATCGGTATGGAGAGAGATAGGAGCAGACAGTATGGGAAAGTATTTAATTCTTTTGTGGGGGGGGCGTGGTGAGTGGTGAAATTACAATGCTATTAGGCAGGACCTGTGCAGTGTAAATTGGGAGCAGATATTCTCAGGGAAGTGCAGGACAGAAATGTGGAGGCTGTTTATGGAGCACCTGCTGATAGTGCTGGGTTTGTCCCACTGAGGCAAGGAAGGGATGGTAGGGTGAAGGAACCTTGGGTAACAAGGGATGTGGAACATCTCGTCAAGAAGAAGAAGGATGTTTACTTAAGGTTGAGGAGGCAAGGATGAGACAGGGCTAGAGGGTTGCAAGGTAGCCAGGAAGGAACTGAAGAATGGTCTGCGGACAGCTAGGAGGGGCAGGAAAAGCCTTAGAACACAGAACAATACAGCGCAGAACAGGCCCTTCGGCCCGCGATGTTGTGCTGACCTGTGAACTATTCTCAGCTCGTCCCCCTACAGTATCCTATCATCATCCATGTGCTTATCCAAGGATTGTTTAAATCTCCCTAATGTGGCTGAGTTGACTACATTAGCAGGTAGGGCATTCCACACCCTTACCACTCTCTGAGTAAAGAAATTGCCTCTGGCATCAGTCGTAAATCAATCACCCCTCAATTTGTAGTTATGCCCCCTTGTACAAGCTGACATCATCATCCTAGGAAAATGTCTTTCACTGTCTACCCTATCTAATCCTCTGATTATCTTGTATGTCTCTATCAAATCCCCTCTTAGCCTTCTTCTTTCCAATGAGAACAGACCCAAGTCTCTCTGCCTTTCCTCATAAGACCTTCCTTCCAGACCAGGCAACATCCTGGTAAATCTCCTCTGCATCTTTTCCAATGCTTCCACATCCATCCTGAAATATAGCGACCAGAACTGCACACAATATTCCAAGTGTAGCCGCACTAGCGTTTTGTATAGTTGCAGCATGATATTGCGGTTCCGGAACTCAGTCCCTCTACGAATGAAACCTAACACAGCACTATCCACCTGGGTGGCAACTTTCAGGGACCTATGTACATGGACTCCAAGATCCCTCTGCACATCCACACTACCAAGAATCTTTCCATTGACCCAGTACTCTGCCTTCCTGTTATTCTTACCAAAGTGCATCACCTCACATTTAGCTACATTGAACTCCATTTGCCACCACTCAGCCCAATTCTGCAGTTT
>NC_057718.1:2010232-2014659 GCF_004010195.1 Chiloscyllium plagiosum | reverse complement strand
GTGCTAGCTATGAAGAGAGGTTGAGTAGGTTAGGTTTAATTTCATTAGAAAAAAGGAGATTGAGGGGGGACCTGATTGAGGTTTACAAAATCATGAAGGGTATAGACAGGGTGGATAGAGACAAGCTTTTTCCCAGGGTGAAGGATTCAATAACGAGAGGTCATGCTTTCAAGGTGAGAGGTGGAATGTTTAAGGGGGAATACACGCGGCAACACAGAAGGTGGTGGACGTTTGGAACGCGTTGCCAGCAGAGGTGGTAGAGGCAGGCATGGTAGATTCATTTAAGATACATCTGGACAGATGTATGAGTTGGTAGGGAGCAGAGGGATACAGATATTTAGGAATTGACCAACAGGTTTAGACAGTAGATTTGGTTTGGCTCAGGCTTGGAGGGCCGAAGGGCCTGTTCCTGGGCTGTAAATTTTCTTTGTTCTATAAATCTTATCTCTTATAATCCTTTCCAAAACCTTTCCTACAACAGAACCTTGGTGGGTAGGATTAAGGAAAACCCTAAGGTATTCTACACTTACATGAGGAACAAGAGGACGGCCAGAGTGAGGGTGGGACTGATCAGGGAGAGTGGAGGGAACTTGTACCTGGAGTCGGAGGAGATAGGGGAGGTCCTTAATGCATACTTTGTTTCAGTATTCACTACTGAGAGGGACCTTGTCGTTTCTGAGGACAGCGTGAAACAGACTGATATGCTTGAACAGCTTGATGTTAAGAAGGAGAATGTGCTGAAAATTTTGAAAAACATGAGGATAGGTAAGTCCTTTGGGCCAGATGGGATATACCCGAGGTTACTAAAGGAAGTGAGGGAAGAGATTGCTGCACCTTTGGCGATGGACTTTGCATCCTCACAGTTACAGACCAGAAAGTCTTACATCGGTGAGGGCAAACAATTGGGGAGGATTCTGAGAGACAGGATTTCTGATTAGAGATAGTCAGCATAACTTTGTGAAAGGACAGGTCATGCCTCACAAACCTTACTGAATTCTTTGAGGATATGACAAAACACATTGATGAAGGTAGAGCAGTGGCTATGGTGTACATGGATTTTAACAAGGTGTTTGGTATGGTTCCCCATGGTAGGCTCATTCAGAACATAAGGAGGCATGGAATACAGGATACAGAACTGGCTGGCCTATGGAAGACAGAGGGTGGTGGTAGATGGAAAGAATTCAGCATGGAGCTCACTGACCAGTGGTGTTCCACAGGGATCGGTTCTGGGACCTCTGCTCTTTGTGATTTTACAACTGACTTGGATGAGGAAGTGGAAGGATGTGTTAGTAAGTTTGCCAATGACACGATGGTTGGTGGAGTTGTGGATAGTGTGGAGGGCTGTTGTAGGTTGCAATGGGACATTGACAGGATACAGAGCTGGGCTGAGAAGTGGCAGATGGAGTTCAACCTGGAAAAGTGTGGAGTGATTTAGTTTGAAAGGTTGAATTTGAATGCAGAACACAGGGTTAAAGGCAGGATTCTTGGCAGTGTGGAGGAACAGAGGGATCTTGGGATCCATGTCCATAGATTCCTCAAAGTTGACACCCAAGTGGATAGGGTTGTTAAGAAGGCGGATGGTGTGTTGGCTTTCATTATCAGAGGGATTGAGTTTAAGAGCTGCGAGGTTATGCTGCAGCTCTGTGGAGCCCTGGTTAGACGACACTTGGAATATTGTGTTCAGTTCTGGTCGCCTCATTATAGGAAGGATGTGGAAGCTTTAGAGAGGGTGCAGAGGAGATTTCCCAGGATGCTGCCTGGACTGGAGGGCATGTCTTATGAAGAAAGGTTGAGGGAGCTCGGGCTTTTCTCACTGGAGCGAAGAAGGATGAGAGGTGACTTGATAGAGGTGTACAAGATGTTGAGAGGCAGAGATAGAGTGGATAGCCAGAGACTTTTTTCCCAGGGCAGAAATGGCTATCACAAGGGGGCGTCATTTTAATGTGTTTGTTGGAAGGTTTAAGGGAGATGTCAGAAGGAGGTCCTTTACACAGAGAGTGGTGGGTGTGTGGAATGCACTGCCAGCGGTGGGAATAGAGTCAGAAACATTTGGGACATTTAAGCGACTCTTGGATAGGCCCATGGATGATAGTACAATGAAGGCCATGTAGGTTAGTTTGATCTTAGAGTAGGATGAAAGGTCAGCACAACATCAAGGGCCGAAGGGCCTGTACTGTGCTATACTGTTCCATATTGTATGTCCCTCCCTGAAGGACGTTAGGGAACCGATGGAATGGGAAGAGTTACATTGTGAATCGTGCCCCACTGCCACACAAACCACCCCAAAACGTACAAGATCCTTCTCACACCACCAAGGTGACCAATCGGCCTGACATAAAACAATGCACACCAGCTTTCATCTTTAACAGCAAATAAGGCAACTTATTGTAAAGTAATTCGCTGTAAAAGAAAAGGTGGTAAAAATCGAGAAATTTGAATCTGCTCTGATGTAAGAAATGATACGTTTTAAAAGCCCTGAACACACACAGACCATCAGTCACAATTAAGACAGGACACAGATGAACGGTTGAACAGATATTGTTGGTAGATAAAGAATATAGAGAGGGAAACCTTTGATCTGAACTCAATATCTGAAGGTGAGTTACCTTGTATCACACAGTACCTTAGGGTTTTGGTGATGACGGTACGGTGTTTTTGATAAAAGGTTGATTGTCCTTCACATTTATGGTTGATCCGTGGCCCTCAGTCTTTTCTTGTTGGATTTCCTCCCTTTGAAGTTGTCTCAGTTTCTCTGGGTAGGTTTGTCCCACTGAGGCAAGGAAGGGATGGTAGGGTAAGGAACCTTGGGCGACAAGAGATGTAGGACATCTAGTCAAGAGGAAGAAGGAAGCTTACTTAAGATTTTCATCTTGTGCAGATTAATTCTATGGAGCAGACATGACAAATAAATAAACATGAATGTTTATGGTTCATTGCCAAAGGCACCAAGTCACATTGTCCAACGAATCCCGAGGTGAGCTTCTCAGGAGGTTTACTGACGGGAGTTATTGCTTATCTCTAAACCCCACCTCCCCAACTGCCACCCACCACCATTATTACTGAGTCTTAACTCGTCAGTGTTCCCCCTTTTCATTCTCCCACCTCCCTGGATAGAAACTAGTCGCTGAGATTTTCCCCCAAGCAGTTACTGAGTGACTCCAGCTCACCCCTTGTTCCTCTGGGCACCTGCACCAGCCTCTCAGGCAATGCACTGTTGGCAATGAGCACATGGACGTAGCCCACATCCACAGACCCTGGCACTGGACATATACCAGCCTCACCACCTCCTCATGACACCTCCCTTCCCGTGTAGCTCTGCATTTCAATGCTGCACCTCAGGCAGCCCTGGCACAGCACAGAGTCTTCACTACACAGACAGGCACCAGCTCATGGACTGGCCCAGACTGTGTCTCAGCAGCTCACTCATCCTCCTGGCACTCACTCACTTTGTACTGACTTGGATGGAACGCTGGCATTCAGATCTAGAGGGCAGGTGCACAGGAATGTAGACATGATCCTGTAGACCCCAGTTGGAATACTGTGAGCAGATCTGGACACCATACCTTCGGAATGATAGATTGGCCTTGGAGGGAGTACAACACAGCTTTGCAAGGATGATAACTGAACTTCAAGGGTTACATTATGAGGAGAGATGAGACAAATTAGGCTTCATCCTCTAGAATTTAGAAGGTTAAGGAGAGATCTAATTGAGGTCTTCAGGATATTAACGAAGAAAACAGGGAAGATGAAAATAAACTATATCCACTGGTTGGGGATTCTCGAACTAGGGGCGTAATCTGAGAATTAGGACCAGACCGTTCAGGAGAGATGTCAGGAAGCATTTCCACACACAAAGGGTGGGAGAGGTTTGGAACTCTCTTCCACAATGGTGGCTGATGCTAATTTGATTCTTAAAGTTAAACCTAAGATAGAAAAATGTTTATTAAGCAAGGGTTTCAAGGGAAATGGGCCCATGCAGGTCTCTGGAATGAGGACATAGACCAGTCATGATCTCATTGAATGGTGGAGTAGATTTGAGGGGCTGAATGGCCTCCTCCAGTTCCTGTGTTCCATACTCACAGCCTCCCTGTCTTGTCTTAAAGATATTGTGTAGAACAGAAGCCTTTGCTGCTGCGATCTCATTTTGAGCTTTTTAACTTCTTTTTAAAGTTTTTTAAGTACCTGAGAACTCTGTGGGAAGCTAGAGAAGTGATTGCTGGGCCTCTTGCTGAGATATTTGTATCATCGATAGTCACAGGTGAGGTGCCGGAAGACTGGAGGTTGGCAAACGTGGTGCCACTGTTTAAGAAGGGCGGTAAGGACAAGCCAGGGAACTATAGACCGGTGAGGCTGGCCTCGGTGGTGGGCAAGTTGTTGGAGGGAATCCTGAGGGACAAGATGTACATGTATTTGGAAAGGCAAGGACT
>NC_057718.1:1992228-2009952 GCF_004010195.1 Chiloscyllium plagiosum | reverse complement strand
GTAGGGGGGCGTGGACCTGACCAGGTAGTCACGGAGGGAATGGTCTTTGCGGAAGGCGGAAAGGGGTGGGGAGAGAAATATATCCCTGGTGGTGGGGTCTGTTTGGAGGTGGCGGAAATGTCGGCGGATGATTTGGTTTATGCGAAGGTTTGTAGGGTGGAAGGTGAGCACCAGGGGCGTTCTGTCCTTGTTACGGTTGGAGGGGTGGGGTCTGAGGGCGGAGGTGCGGGATGTGGACAAGATGCGTTGGAGGGCACCTTTAACCATGTGGGAAGGGAAATTGCGGTGACGAGATGCGTTGGAGGCCACCTGAGCCTTCGGTCCAACCAGTCTATGCTGTACATAATCCCAAACTAAACTAGTCCCAGCTACCTGCTACTAACCCACAGCCCTCCAAACGTTTCCTGTTCATGGACTCATCCAAATGTCTTTTAAACATTGTAACTGTCCCCACATCCATCACTTACTCAGGAAGGTCATTCCACACACAAACCACTGTCTGTGTATAAACAAATTCCCCTAGTGTCTTTTTCAGATCTTTCTCTTCTCATCTTGAAAATACCCCCCCCTTCACAACTGCACCCACCCCCCCCGCCCGAGACTTGAAATTCCCCACCCTAGGGAAATGACACTGAACTTACCTATACCCCTCATGGTTTTATAAACCTCTACATGGTCAGCTCTCAGCCTCCCGCGCTAAGGTGAGAGGATTCCCAGCCTATCCAGCCAGCGCATTGGCACAGGGTTTCTGGATTACCCATCGAGTGACATTACCAGCAGAGTGAGGGGCACAGGGAGAGGCAGTCTCTGTCATGATGCTGCAGCACCTCCTGGCTGCACCCTCAGGTTACTGAAGATGACCAAAGTCAGTGGATGGTGCTGATTAAGAGGGAGTGAATGATGAAATGGGAAATTTTGGTTCCTTATCGAGGTCATTGAAATGAGTTTGCAAGAAGGATAAATATGAGAGAGCCACCTGCCTCACCCCATGGTTTGAGCAGAGCGACTTGGCGATAATGAGCTCTGCAGATGCTGGAGAGTCAGAGTCGATAAAGTGTGGAGCTGGAAAAGCACAGCAGGTCAGGCAGCATCCGAGGAGCAGGAGAGCCACCGTCTCAGACAGGACCCTTCATCAGGACTCCAGTTTCCTGCTCCTCTGATGCTGCCTGACCTGCTGTGCTTTTCCAGCTCCACACTTTATTGACTCTGAGCAAATAGACAGCTAAGTGGGGCTAAAGCACATGTGGGATCATTCTGTAAATGTATCTGTTCTGAGAGGCACTAAGACCAGGGGACAATTCAACAAACAGCACCAGCAACCTTCCCCAACTCAGCTCCGAGTGGTGGGGGAATCAGTGATACAGGGGAGTGTAAAGGGAGGGTGAAGGGGAATTGTGCACAGGATGGGGAAGGGGGTAGGAGGGGACAAGGAGTTGGAAGGAGAAAGGGGTCAGAGCAGTGACCACAGAAGCAGCTATTTCAGTTTCAGTGATGGGAACCCGCCCATTTGCTCTCCTATTACTGACATTCTTTGTTTAAAACTGAAACTTTCTGCAATTTTCTTTCCAACGTTTGAAATCTCTCTTTTTCGTCTCTCCTGCTAATGTCAAGCTGGAGGGGAAATGTCACTCTGGGGCAGCGCTGGAGTTACACAAGTTAAAGGCTTTAAATGAAGGGAAAAAAAACTGCAAAAGTTTTCTGTTTTACACAAAGTGCATGTCAATTATGGGAGAGGAAATGGGCAGGGTTCCTGTCACTGAAACTGAAATAGCTGCGTCCGTGGTCACTTCTCTGATACTGTTCCCCAAAACAAACTGCTGAGTTTGCACTCACTCAGAATTGAACTGTGAACAAGAATGCACTGTTCCACCCAACGCTGAATAATGTTAACACTGCACAGGGAGGGGGTCATCATGGTCTGACCCCACACCGCAAACACACTCCCACTCACTGGCTCCAACTTTACCATCAACTGTCAAGGACAATGGCAACACCGTAATGTGGCAGTGACCCCCTCCTCTCACCCACCTCCTAACTGCAACACTATGAGAAAGGGAGCCAATTCAATTGCTGCCCAGCTCAGTTACGACAAACCCATGGCCATCATAAAACATTCGATTGGAGATACACAGAACCCTGGAGACTCTCACGCTTTACGGGAGCCCAACATCAGATCACAGAGCAATGGGCACTGCAGCACGAAAGGAGGGCCTCACTGTCAGAGGGTCAGTGCTGAGGGAGTGCGGCACTATCAGAGGGTCAGTGCTGAGGGGGTGCGGCACTGTCAGAGGGTCAGTGCTGAGGGAGTGCCGCACTGTCGGAGGGTCAGTACTGAGGGAGTGCCTCACTGTCAGAGGGTCAGTGCTGAGGGAGTGCCGCACTGTCGGAGGGTCAGTGCTGAGGAGGTGCCGCACTGTCGGAGGGTCAGTGCTCAGGGGGTGCCGCACTGTCAGAGGGTCAGTGCTGAGGGAGTGCCACACTGTCGGAGGGTCAGTGCTGAGGGAGTGCCGCACTGTCAGAGGGTCAGTACTGAGGGAGTGCTGCACTGTCAGAGGATCAGTACTGAGGGAGAGCCGCACTGTCGGAGGGTCAGTGCTGAAGGAGTGCCGCACTGTTGGAGGGTCAGTGCTGCGGGAGTGTCGCACTTCCGGAGGGTCAGTGCTGAGGGAGTGCCGCACTGTTGGAGGGTCAGTGCTGAGGCAGTGCCGCACTCTCGGAGGGTCAGTGCTGAGGGAGTGTCGCACTGTCGGAGGATCAGTACTGAGGGAGAGCCGCACTCTCGGAGGGTCAGTGCTGAAGGAGTGCCACACTGTCGGAGCGTCAGTGCTAAGGGAGTGCCGCACTGTTGGAGGGTCAGTGCTGAGGGAGTGTCGCACTGTCAGAGGGTCAGTACTGAGGGAGTGCTGCACTGTCAGAGGATCAGTACTGAGGGAGAGGTGCACTGTCGGAGGGTCAGTACTGAGGGAGAGCCGCACTCTCAGAGGGTCAGTACTGAAGGAGTGGGCACTGTCGGAGGGTCAATGCTGCGAGAGTGCAGCACTGTCAGAGGGTCAGTACTCAGGGCGTGCCGTACTGTCGGAAGGTCTGTGCTGAGGGAGTGTCACACTGTCGGAGGGTCAGCATTGAGGGAGCGCCGCACTGTCGCAGGGTCAGTGCTGAGGGAGCGCCGCACTGTCGTAGGATCAGTGCTGAGGGAGCACCGCACTGTCAGAGGGTCGGTACTGAGGGAGCGCCGCACTGTTGCAGGGTCAGTACTAAGGGAGGGCCGCACTGCCGGAGGGTCAGTACTGAGAGAGCACCGCACTGTCGGAGGGTCAGTACTGAGGGAGTGCCTCACTGTCGGAGGGTCAGTACTGAGGGAGTGCCAAACTGTCAGAGGGTCAGTGCAGAGAGAGTGCTGCACTGTGGGAGGGTCAATGCTGAGGGAGTGCTGCACTGTCAGAGGGTCAGTGCCGAGGGAGGGGGCACTGTCAGAGAGTCAGTGCCGAGGGAATGCCGCACTGTCAGAGGGTCAGTGCTGAGGGAGTGCGGAACTGTCGGTGGGTCAGTGCTGAGGGAGTGCTGCATTGTCAGAGGGTCAGTGCTGAGGGAGTGCTGGCACTCCAAGTTAGCATAGTATTCAAGCTGATGCACCAAATTCTGGTGAGGTTTAGTTGAAATGATGACCGGAGGGGGATGGTGGAGCAGGCTGAGGGAACCGTTCCTTACCCAATCACAGCTCAGCTGGGCAAGGCAGGGATCAGGACGTCGCCTGGAGGCCACTCAGTTTATTCCATGTGCTCCCCCTCTCACAACTTTCAAATCCAAAGGGAGTAAAACATCTCACCCAACGTGATCAATAACAAATAAATGACACGCTTTTAGAAAAAAAAATATTTATTTTAGTGAGAATCCAAACAGCATCGTCACATCTCAAATCAGGCGAATGTTCAATTAGCTTCCAGTTCTGACATGTACATTCATTCACGTGACAGCGATAACATGTGGAAAGCCCAGGGGTGCTGAGCGAGAGTCGAGCAGACACACACGTCAAACATTACTGCCTGGGAACCTGACATCTTTGGCTGGTTTATCGTTTCCAGTGTGGAAATCCTCTGACAGAATAAACTGCTCAACTCATTCTCCTGTTCCTGGAATTCCTTTACTGTGAGATCAGAGTGAAACCTGACAGTTCTTTGGAAAGACTGGCTGGGAGGGCTTCCCCATGTCGTGCAATTGCATGTTCTTAAGAACTCTACTGGTCATTTCTTTGGGGTCTATGCAGCTTCAGAGTTTTACTGGCTGATGGCGTCAGACACTCCTTACCTCCCTTGCCCCAAACCCCTCCCATTCCCAATCCTAGCTAGCTGGGCTCATGTCTCAAAGCTTATTGGTACGTAGTGAGTGCTGTGTCCTTGGGTTCTGGTTGGACTAATGGAATTCGGAATCCAACAGTTGGCAGGGAGGCAGAGTGACCATCCTGTCCTTCTCTCAGCCAGGCTGCTGCAGCTCTCTCAGGTGTGGTCAGTTCCTGTTTCTAACTCTCACAAACCAGTCGGGTCCCACTTGGCCCTGACACATAGCACTTCACCGGCACTTTGAGAGATCCAGGAACTCACTGACACAAAGCATCGACTGCACAGCTGCATTTCAAGAAGCGCACACACTGCCAAAAACAGCAGTCAACATGCAGGCTTTAGTGACCCCCAGGAGTTACCCCAGGTCACTGTAGGAGGCTAAATCTCAGCTTTCCCACACTCTCTTACCTTTACAACACAACGGGACTTTCAAAACACAAGTTATTGTGTTTAAGATAAAAAGAGACAACTGTTAAAGAATGCGTGAAAGGGAGGTTTTCACGACAAAACATACCATAGACGGTGAGTACCTTCCAAACCCACGGCCACTCCCATCCTGAAGGACACGGGCAGCACATACATGGGAACACCACCCCTGCAAGTTCCCCTCCAAGCCGCTCACCATCCTGATTTGGGAATACATCGCTGTTCCTTCAGAGTCACTGGGTCAGAATCCTGGCATTCCCTCCCTCAGGGCATTGTAGGTCAACTATTAGCAGGTGGACTGCAGCAGTTCAAGAAGGCAGCTCACCCCCACCTTCTCAACGATTAACTAGGGATGGGGAATAAATGCTGGGCCCAGCCAGTGAAGCCCAGGTCCCACAAATGAATAAAAAGTCAATACTATGTTGGAACATGAATTCCCTCTGCACTCTGTCCAATCGGGACCTATGGGATGTTGCAATGGTCTGGGTTAATTGTGTCTCAGATATTAACCTGATAATTGCACCAGTTCCCCATAAAGTCCCTCTCTATTCCTGGGGGCTATTAACTGGGACAAGTTGGGGTTTTCATTCTCTGCATTAGCCAGTGTGACAGCATGTTCCCAGAAACAGTGCTCCAATTCCGGACTCTTCAGCAGCTCCTGCATTGACACAACAAGGATAGACTGTTCCAGGTAAGAAGACAAAAGCGATTATGGTGATTGGAATTTCACATTGGATTGGACAGCAGGAGTTAGGACTGTTCCTAGGCCCCACCCGCTCCCCCCCAGCCCAGGTGGGAGGGGGAAACAGTCGAGCATTGGGATTTTGCTTGGTCTCTCCTCCTCCCCTGCTTGGGACTGATATGGGCAGTGTACAGGCCATTGTAGGGGTTGGACTAACCAGAGGACTTTCAGCAGCACAGGGCAGGTCACTGACAGGCAGCTTTGATGGGCACATGCTCAACCACATACTTGCCCAGAAATGTCATTGAAAAATACCCTCAATCTTCACCCTCATTTGAGGCCCGACAATTCTGCTCCCACGTCCCAGACAGGATGGGAATGTGAGACCAAACTGAAGGATCTGCAATACACAAGCGCAGTGTGATGAGAGCTGAGCTGAGAGGCTGGACAACACTGTCAATGCACAGTATGACTGCAGTCAGAGGGACTGGTCAGAGAGTATCAGCCAACACAACTGCAATGGGGCGAGAGAGGGGTGAATGAGGGGGTCGATCCCCATTCACCTGTATGGTTTGTGAGCTGCACAGCTGGAGATGGTGTAAAAACCAGACTGACCGTCGGTCCAGAAGGGGAACATACACAGTTATTGCTGCAGAGTCATACAGTGGAGTTACACAATGGCCTGCTTCCACCAGATGGATATATCACAGTGAACAAGGTGAAAAGACACAACTTTCTAAATTTTCTCAAGTTGGGATAATCCAATCTGAAGCTGAGAAACTTAGGGTAGAAAGCCTCATACTTTGATCCAGGATTTTCCATTCCAAAATCACTAACCTTCCTCAAGCCCACATCAACATCACTCATTTTCTCACAGTCAGAAACACAATCATTCAGAGTTATTCATTTACAAGACTGGGTCCAATCACAGCTGCCTCTGTTTTCCTTGTATCTTAGAAACAGGTTATCCTGGAGGATGTGGCGTGTACGGATTCCTCATAAACCACCAATCACCTGACCATTCGCAAGAGAAGCACAAGGAGCTGATCATTCTCTGATCGCAACAGGAGCAGACAGCAGCAACATTCAGTCACGCTTCCTGGTGCTATCAGCCAGCTATTAATCTCGGTGTTTACAGAGTAGAATATTTGGCACTGAGCAAAACAACACAGGAATACAAACTTTCACCAAATCTTACCATCTCCAGATCTCTTTAGTCACTCCCAAATTAAGCATTTCAAACGCGAAGTGCATTCTTGGGTTGAGTTTGGTTAAAACTCCAGCACCACCACTAACTACCATCTGCCACAGATTATTGTGATTATTAACAACTTGGGCATAGATCAGCTTGAAATGCATCACCGTTCCCTTATGTACACGGAATCGCTTGGATTAAAGTCATCGGTAGCCCCTCCACCCCTCCAAACAAAAGCACCTTTCTCCCCTGGAAAATGGTTACCAGCTTTACTTAATTAATGCCCTCATCAGTGCCCCAGCCTCCCCCAGCCTCAATAACTAGCTGTCCCGTGTTGGATTTTAATGAATCAGTTTCTTGCTTGTTTCAGTGGAGGACTTTGTTCCTGTCTGGTGCATCTGCTGTCTGAATCGATGGAGTTGTCATCAGTTCGGGACTGGTTTGGCTTGTCCTGCCCGAACCCTGGCCTGGTCCACAGCATCCAGAAGGTTCTTGGAGTCTACGGCCAGAGTGTGGGCAGCTGTCAACATCTGCTTCTTACACTCCTCACTCAGCGAGGTCACCGCATTCTGCTGGGCCAGTTTCATCTTGTTTATCAGCTCAGCTAGGTCTTTGTTCAGGAGCCTCTGTGTCCCCTCGATCTGAACAGAAACAAGATGAAGAAACCCTGGTTACAGCTGACCTGCAGCACTGTCAGCAGATCTGGGAGGGGGCACATCAGTTGACAAGAACAATGCCTGGACTCCAGGGGTTAGATTACGAGCAGCAATCAGATACGTCAGGCCTGCTTTAGGTCTCTCATTCAAGAGGACATTGGAGAGTTAGCTGGATGGAAATGATGTGTGAGGGGTTGGGGGAAAGGCCGGAGATTGGCTGGGGAATGATGCTCAATGGAAGAGCTGCAGCAAGTTCAATGGGCCGAATGGCCTCCTCCTGAGTTACAAAGGATTCAAAGCTCTGAGCAGCCAACAATTACATGGACTTCAGTGTCAGTATGTAGGAATGGTGAATTGTATTATAATCGTCATTCCATTTTAATTCAGCATTTCTATTAACATCCCATCCACCACTTCCCTGTTCTTGCTAAATTGCTTGCTTCTGTTATTTATGATTTTCTCTGTAAATTACACTGTAACTCAGCCTTCAGGCTGTGGGAGTCTTCAACCAAATAACATGATGATTCTGATTTGTGTATTATTTTAGCTACATGTGGTGAAATTCAGTAACGGAGGGGGAAAGGCTTCTGATCATTCATAGAAAATGATCCAATCTTGCTGAGAGTGCAGATGTGATTTACTGGACTGGTCATGGAGTCATACAGACCCTTCAGTCCAACCAGTCCATGCCGAACATAATCCCAAACTAAATTAGCCCCACCTGCCCATATCCCTCCAACTCTTTCCTACCCGTATACTTATCCAAATCTCTTTTAAATGTTGTAACTGTGCCCTCATCTACCACTTCCTCAGGAAGTACATTCCACATGTGAACCACTTTCTGTGTTCAAACAAAATTCCCCTCATGTCCTTTTAAAATCTTTCTCCTCTCACCTTAAAAATATACCCCCAGTTTTGAAATCCCCCACCCTGGGGAAAAGATACCTGCCATTCAATTTATCGATGCCCCTCATGATTTTATAGACCTCCATAAAGTCACCCCCCCCCAGTCCCCTACATTCCAGTGAGAGTCATCCCAACCTATCCAGCCTTGCCTCATAACTCAAACCCTCCAGTTCCAACAACATCCCAGTGAATGTTTTCTGAACCTCAGTCTAAAGGAGCAGGGATTTGGAGAAATGGGAGTCTGGGAGGGCTCTCCTTACAGCTGAGGGGCAATCTGATTGAGGGGGATTAAAAAAAAAGAAACTTCTCAACTTTTCCACTCTCTCACCTGGAGGCTGTCACCAGGAATCTTTCTCAACTCCTTATCAAAATATTCACCAGAAAAGCTGGTTAAAAACCTCAACTAAGATTCCTTTCAGTTGAGTGTGAAATATTCCACATAACCTCTGTTGGAAATGCAGAATTTTAAGAAAACCTCCCTCCCTCAGAAATTAAGCTGATGACAGCTAAACCACATGTCTTTCGAAATAGTGAGGTCTGCTGATTAAGGAATGCACTTTGAAAAGAATCCTGCTCCTAAAACGTAGCGGGTCAGTGACTGAGGCAGATGGTAATAAAATGAACTGGGACTCACCTCTGTGCGGGATGTTGCAGGTAGCGACGGCAACAGCTCATCTACACTGCCAGTCAATTTTCGAAGGTTGACTCCCACTGTCTAGAATGTAGAGAATGGTCATGGTGTTACAAGCACGATTGGAAATCATCAGAATGAACGTGTGGCCTAAACAATTGATGCAGTAGCTGCAGCTGTAACAGTTCATTGGTTTGATTTTCCAGTTACAGGACACTGGAAACGTAGAGGCCAGGTTAAAATACTTATTGTCTCCCCGAGCCTATCATTTGTCTACGTGACTCCAGATTCTTAAGATCAGACAGTGAAGGCAAACCTCTAACACACTGCCAGTGTGACTCTGATTTTCAACTGTCCTGTACATTCCAATGGAAATTCTAGAGTCACAAAACAGGAGAAGGCCATTCAGCCCCACGTGTCTGCGGATCCTCAGAATGAGACATGCACCTTGTACTACACCCTGCTCTGTTACCCTGCACATTCTTCCTTTCCAGATAAATATCCACATCCCTCTGTAATGCCTCCACACTGACAGGCCAATGAATTCCTGAGCCCAGCCACTCGCTGCAATTTTTACTTGTTTTGCCAATTGCCTTAAAGCTGTGCCCTGTGGTTCACAATTCTCCCACCAATGGGAACAGTCTGTGTAGGCCACGTGGGAGCTTGAACAGCTTGGTCAGTCTCCCATTCTGTCCTTCTTGGAGACAACTATCCCAACCTCTCCAATCTATCCATGCGATGGGATTTTCTCATTCCTGGAACCTCCTCTGCAGTCACCCCCACCTTCAGTGCAGTCACAGCCATCAGAAGGTGTGGCGCCCACAGGTATAAACACTCCAGCTGAGGCCTAACCAGGGTCTTATATGAGTTCCACAACCAGTGAAGGAGGGTCACTGGACTCTGCTTTCTTGGACGCTCTCTGGGTGGTTCGAAACCTGTTGATCTTCCAGCTGAAGGAGTTGACCCCGACTGAGTGTTGCAGACTGGCACATTCCAAGGTCCGGGACTACGTGTTGAGGGACGTGCTGAAGCTTGGGGCAGCTGCTGCCAAGGCGTGGTGGGGAAAGACCACTGTGTAACATCTGCCTGCCTCAGCACAGGGGCCCACGCAGTAAGGGTGCTCTGCTGACCCCCCAGCTAAATATATAGAACATACATTGAACATAGAATAGTACAGCACAGAACAGGCCCTTCAGCCCACGATTTTGTGCTGACCACTGATCCTCATGTATGCACCCTCAAATTTCTGTGACCATATGCATGTCCAGCAGTCTCTTAAATGTCCCCAATGACCTTGCTTCCACAACTGCTGCTGACAACGCATTCCATGCTCTCACAACTCTCTGTGTCTTAACACTCAATCCCCCTGTTAATGAAAGCCAAAACACCATATGCTTTCTTAACAACCCTGTCCACTTGGGTGGCCATTTTAAGGGATCTATGTACCTACACACCAAGATCCCTCTGTTCCTCCACACTGCCAAGAATCCTATCCTTAATCCTGTACTCAGCTTTCAGATTCAACCTTCCAAAATGCATCACCTCGCATTTATCCAGGTTGAACTCCATGGATATGGATAGTATATGGATCCAAATGGATACGAATCGTACAGACCTGTATATATGAATGATTACTCTGTCTCTGTATACCAAGAAATGGAATGTTTACGGATGTATGGCATGGCCAATTGTACAGATCATCAAAATAGTTTATGAATAAAGTATATTTTTGAAATAAAAAACTCTCTGCTTTCTCTCCACAGGGTCCTGCTGAACTGATAGAATCCCTTTCGTGTGGAAGCAGGCCCTTCAACCCATCGAGTCCACATCTACCCTCCAAAGGGCATCCCACACTATCAGTGTAACCCTGCATTTCCCCATGACCAATCCACCAAACCTGCACATCTTTGGACTGTGGGAGGAAACCAGAGCAAACCCATGGGGAGAACAGGTAAATTCCACACAGAGTGTCGCCCGAGGCAGGAATCGAACCTGGGTCCCTGGCGCTGTGGGGCAGCAGTGCTAACCACTGGGCCACCGTGCTGCCTGTGTTTTTCCAGCAATTTCTGTTTCAGTCTCTGCTCTTACACTCTGTGCCTCTGTTAATAAAACCCAAGATACTGTCTGCTTTAAACATGACTCTCGCCTCCACCCACCTTTAATGGTTTGTGCACAGACACAGCCAGGTCACTGAGCTCCTGCACCCCTTTAGAACTGTACCCTTTGTTTTACATTCTCTCTGTTCTTCCTGCCAAAGTATATCCCTTTGCACTGACATTTATATTCCTCTGCGATTTATCATTTGTTCACCCATTGCCCTAAGTGTGTTTGAAACTGCACATTGACAGGGGGATTCCTGAATTTAAATAGCGACAAAAATGGTTTCAACACTGCTGGAAGAAATCACAGACAGAAATAAGACGCAAATGGAGGAAATAAAATCTCGCCCCAATGGAAATGGTTCCTGTCACCTACACTGAGCAATGGGTGAAATCCCCCATTATCTTAGCAGCGGATGAAATTCCAGTCTTGGTCAGAAAGGAACTTGTTAAAGAATACTGCAGATAATCTGGAATGCATTTGTTCATGTGAAAGTGAAACTGACAACTCTACATGATGTGATCAGCAAGTTTTGTTGGGTGTTTGGTGAAACATTAAGGTGATTCAGGGAAATAAGGCAGATGGGTTCAGAGAAACAGCAGACTGCCTTACCGGCAAAGATGTAGCAGGCCTTGTGCTCAACAGCAGAGAACCGAAAGGAGGTGGAGGTCAGTGTCACATAGATTAAAGGAAGGCAGACAGGTGGAGTGAGATTATGTGGGGTTTATAAACCATCATAAATCAGATACTAGATTGTAATCCACCTCATAATTATCAAATGAAAACCAAAAGCATTGCAGATGCTGCAGATCAGAAACAAAAGCAGAAATTGCTAGAAAGCTCAGCAGGTCTGGCAGCATTTGTGGAGAGAAATCAGAGTTAATGCTTCAGTTCTCACCCTCTGCCAAACCTGCTGAGTTTTCCCAGCAATTTCTGTTTTTGTTTCTGTTGTTAATAATTATTTATGATGAAGCAGTCACCAAGTTGTCCGGAGGTTAATGCTTTTTGAGTGAAATCTGACACATGTCTTTCTGCAACATGAGGGAAACAATGAGTCAAAGTGCTATTTGCTGATTAATACCCACAGGTTCAGAAGCTGATGTTGGTATTTCTTCACTGTCCGGGATTTGACAAGTGGGAATGAGGATGAAACGATATGACGTGGGCCATACCCTCAGAATATCTCTGAGCTCTTCCTTTGCGTCTGGTGAATTATTACAGTAAATTCACACCAAATTTGTTACTCCCACCACATCTCCTGAACAAACTCTTGTGATGTTCTATGGTTCTGGCCAATGGAGTGTGAGAAAATATCAGGTTATGTGAAAGGAAATTGGATAATGATACACAGTGTCCAGAAACAGTCCAGAAACAATCCAGTTAAAAAAAAAATCACACAATACCAAGTTATAGCCCAGCAGGTTAATTTGGAAGCACTAGCTTTCAGAGTGCCACTCCTTCATCAGGTAGCTAGTCACTGAGGAGCAGCGCTCTGAAACTAGTGCTTCCAAATAAACCTGTTGGACTTTAACCTGGTGTTGTGGGATTTTTAACTTTGTCCACGCCAGTCCAATACCAGCACCTCCTCATCACAGAAACCATCCAGTCAGCACGTGATGCCCTTCCACACGGACTGGCTACGGACCAGGTCTTACTTGGGGGAATGAGTTGTCAGGCAACCGTAGTCTTGAAAAGGTGCAGTTACTCTGATCAAATTCCATACAATTGATACACACCTCTTATTACCAAGACATTTACAAATCAAACTAACCTCTAATAGATTTCCCATTCCTAAGGGGGTTCAAACAAGTCAAGTGGAGTTTGGATCACTGAGTGACGCAGGGGGTTAGGTAAATAAATGTTGGGTCCTAGTCAGCAATATCCTCATCCCATGAATAGAAAAACAAATCATTCAGGAGAGGGAAGTCTGATAGCACACTCTTGTGGCCATTTGTGTATTTACGCTGTCCTTCAGTGATCCCTGGAATTTTGAGTTGGCGTTTGATTTTCCACATGCTAGTCCCTGTCTTGCATTTGTCCTGCAATGATATCACACAGGCAGGTGAAATTTTTGTAACAAGGTAAGAGTTTCAGGGTCAGTTTTATTGATGTCTGATTTTCATTCTGTTGAAAGTATCATTTCCAAATTGAATTTTTACAGCGAAAACAAAACATGCTGGAAATCACAGCATCCATGGAGAGAGAGCAAGCTAAGTGGGTGGCACGGTGGCACAGTGGTTAGCACTGCTGCCTCGCAGCGCCAGAGACCCGGGTTCAATTCCCACCTCAGGCAACTGACTGTGTGGAGTTTGCACATTCTCCCTGTGTCTGCGTGGGTTTCCTCCGGGTGCTCCAGTTTCCTCCCACAGTCCAAAAAAAAGTGCAAGGTTAGGTGAGTTGGCCGTGCTAAATTGCCCGTAGTGTTAGGTGAAGGGGTAAATGTAGGGGAATGGGTCTGGGTGGGTTGCTCTTCGGTGGGTCGGTGTGGACTTGTTGGGTCGAAGGGCCTGTTTCCACACTGTAAGTAATCTAAATCTAATGTTTCCAGTCTGGATGATGTTAGCTTGCTCTCTCTCCTTGGATGCTGCCTGACCCGCTGTGATCTTCAGCATTTGTTGTTTCAGTACAGAACTTGCTTCTATCCTGAACTTTTACAACTGCCTTTGTTGGGATTTGAGCTGATGTCCTCTGGATGATGAGCCGCTCCTGATTCCAGAATTACAACCATGACACGACTCAATTTGACTAAAACCCTGAGGGTCAGAGCCTGAAGCAGCACGATATTTATAAACATAATCCCCGACACATTAATAGACAGGAAGCTTCTTCACTCAATGATTGCTGTTGTCCTCTGACCAGGATGATTGACAGGTTCAGACCCAACACTGGCAGGGTCTTTCAGATGGGATCAAATTAAACTTCATCTGCCTTTTGCACTGGATGGAAAACGTGCCCTGGCACTATTATGGGATCTTGCTGTGCTTTTTCTTTGTTTTATGATGGCTTCAAGACGGGGACCATCGCCCCCTGCCCGAGGTTAACCAGCTTACCTTCACCAGGTTGATGTACTCTTCACAGGGGAGCTGATAGACCTGGTTCTTCAGGTGTAGCACCGACTTAACCAGCTCCATGACCTGAGGATAGATGGTGTCATTCGAGCGGTCCAGGTTGGCTGTGGGAGCTGCTTGTATTGGCTGAATGTGTGGAAAAGGAGCATCATCAGGTGCTGAAGCTGACACAGAAAGGTTTCATTCACTGTTTAGGAAAGGCACCCTCTGAAATGGGAGCACGCTGATGGTGAATTTAGATACCTTTCAGCATGCTCATGGGAACAGGAGCAGGAGTAGGCCATTCAGCCCCTCAGGCCTGCTCTGCCATTCAATACGCTCACAGCTGATCTGCTGTAACAATACTATTTCTCCCTCCGTACTATCCCCATATCCCCAGATTGCTTTAGTATCAGGAAATCGAGAAAAGATCAACTTGCTTTCGAGGGAGTATTGCAGAGATTCACTCAGAGTCAAACAGCTCAGAAACAGACCCTTCGGTCCAACCAGTCCGTGCTGACCACAATCCCAAACTGAACGTTTCCCACCTGCCTGTGCGTGGCCATATCCTTCCCCTCCCTTTCCTATTCATGTGCCTATCCAGATCTTTTAAGTGTTGTAACTGTATCTGCATCCACCAGTTCCTCTAGCAGTAGACTCCAAACACAAACACCTCTCTGTGTAAAGAGGTTGTCCTTCAAATCCTTTTTAAAACTTTCCCCTCTCGCCTTAGAAATATGTCCCCTGGTTTTCAACTCCCCCACCCTAGGGAAAAAGACCCTTGGCTAGTCACCTTATCTGTTTCCCGTATGATTTTACAAACCCCTATAAGGTCAGTCCTCAACCTCCTACACTGCCAGTGAAGGAAGTCCCAGCCTATCCAGTCTCTCCTCATATCTCAAACTCGCCATTCCTGGCAACATCCTGGTCAATCTCTTCTGAACCCTATCCAGTTTAATCATATCCTTCCTATAACAAGGACACCAGAATTGGACACAGTACTGTACTCCAGAAGGAGCCTCCCCAGTATCTAATACAACTTCAACATGATATCCCAACTCCTATCCTCAAGGAGAAAGTGAGGTCTGCAAATGCTGGAGATCAAAGTTGAAACTTTATTGCTGGAACAGCACAGCAGGTCAGGCAGCATCCAGGGAACAGGAGATTCGACGTTTCGGGCACAGGCCTGAGGAAGGGCCTGTGCCCGAAACGTCGAATCTCCTGTTCCCTGGATGCTGCCTGACCTGCTGTGCTGTTCCAGCAATAAAGTTTCAACTCCTATCCTCAAACCCTCCATTCCCAGCAACATCCTGGTCAATCTCTTCTGAACCCTCTCCAGTTTAATAATATCCTTCCCACGGCAGGGTGACCAGAACTGGAACCAGTCTGGGTGGGTGCTGGAATAGGCTCAGACGACTGAGTGTCTCCTCTTGCTCCGTGGTTTCAGAAGAGGCTTGGTCTCAGTGCAGCTGAACTCTCAACAAATTGGGCAAGACTTTCAGAATTGGCATCAATTCATGGAGGGCACTCTCAAATAATTTCACAAGGCAAGCTGGACAAGGGGAAGTATATAATGCTGCAAAGTTGGAGTGGCATCTGTTCAGAGAGCCCACAGGGTTCCCCTCAGCGTTGTATACTCGGATACTCTAGAGACTGGCTGATATATTGAAGATTTGGTGGTGAGGGGTGTTACAGAACGCACAGAGTAACTCATTGCTGATATCAGCTCTCCAACCAAATCAGCTCTCCCCCCCCCCCCCCCACATCAGGCTTACACAACATTCCCAGATTACTCCCCAGAGCTGCAGGACACTCGGTCAGGGACTCACCGGGAGGTTTTTCCTCGGAGGTTTCTCGGGTGGCACTGTGAACTCAGCTCCAAAACAAGGGACAGAAAGAACACGGTGATTAGAATGTCTGCACCAAGTAGCATTTTAGACAGCGCACAGTCTAACCTTCACTCGTGGGATGTGGGTATCACTGGCTGGGGCCAGTCCCTAGTTGCCCCTGGAGAAGGTGGCGGTGAGCTGCCTTCTTGAACCACCTACAGCAGTCCATGGGGTGCAGGCTGATGATGCTGTGAGATGGTGTTGTGGCTGTTACTCTTCCTGAGAGGTACCCAGCACATTCCGAGTGCTGGCCTCCTCACAGCACTCAGCTTCCTGCTCTTGGTTCCCTCCCTACCAACACTCGCTTCACCAACTTCACTTAAGTCCCCAGAATGCTCCCCCCGGGTCACTCTCCAGGGACTGGAGCAGGATTCAGACAGAGTTCTGTGTTGCTGGGTGACCCAACGTGAACAGTATGATTGTTTAAAAACTACATTCACTACAAACCTTACGAAAGGTGATTAGAATTAACAGCTCGTATGGAAGTGTCATCACTGACAGAGCTGCAGAGAGCATGTGGTCAGTCAGTGCCTGTGTATAACTGCAGTCTCAACATACACACTGCAATCCTGGGGAGCTGCAGCCTGCCCAGGTTCTCAGGAGGCAGAGGTGGGTACGGCAGATTATAGTCAAGATCAGAGTGGTGCTTGAAATGCACAGCACGTCAGGCAGCATCTGAGGAGCAGGAAAATCGACAGGAATTCCTGATGATGGGCTTTTGCCCAAAATGTCAATTCTCCTGCTCCTCGGATGCTGCCTGGCCTGCTGTGATTTTCCAGCCCCACTCAAATCTAGACTCTGCTCAGGTTCTCAATCAACCTTTGTCCACATAGTAAAACCTGGGCAACAGTCAGGCTTGGCTGGAAGGAGAGATTTGAGCAGTGTCCAATTCAATGCTATACTATTGCTGGATCCCTCCCAACCACCACCAACTCCACTGTAAACCTGGGACTTACTGTAGCAAGGCTCCTGGTCGCTGTCCTGAAAAATAAAAGAGATGAGAGACAAGGTGACATTTCCTCAGTTTGTTACTTTCGGCCCCACAGCTGAGTCTGTTAATCACAATCCTCCATACCATCAAGTATTTTCCACTCAATGACTCCTCACCCCCAGGGCACTGACACAAGATCCTGTGACACCAACCCCACATTTCTGACCCACCAAAAAACCACATCAGTAGCTATCCCGCTGGAGAGTAAAACAATACAACTGGGCAGATCTCCTGTTCAATCTCCTGGAAGGCTGATCTTATGCCAATCATCAACATCAGTGAATAATTCATGTGATTAGTTGTCAACGACATTTCAGTTACAGACAAAAAACACTGCAGATGCTGGAATCCAAAGTAGACAGGCAGGAGGCTGGAAGAACACAGCAAGGCAGGCAGCATCAGGAGGGAGGGGGAACACAGCAAGGCAGGCAGCATCAGGAGGGAGAGGGAACACAGCAAGGCAGGCAGCATCAGGAGGGAGAGGGAACACAGCAAGGCAGGCAGCATCAGGAGGGAGAGGGAACACAGCAAGGCAGGCAGCATCAGGAGGGAGAGGGAACACAGCAAGGCAGGCAGCATCAGGAGGGAGAGGGAACACAGCAAGGCAGGCAGCATCAGGAGGGAGAGGGAACACAGCAAGGCAGGCAGCATCAGGAGGGAGAGGGAACACAGCAAGGCAGGCAGCATCAGGAGGGAGAGGGAACACAGCAAGGCAGGCAGCATCAGGAGGGAGAGGGAACACAGCAAGGCAGGCAGCATCAGGAGGGAGAGGGAACACAGCAAGGCAGGCAGCATCAGGAGGGAGAGGGAACACAGCAAGGCAGGCAGCATCAGGAGGGAGAGGGAACACAGCAAGGCAGGCAG